>NC_056744.1:55984716-56284716 GCF_019279795.1 Protopterus annectens | reverse complement strand
GGAAGCAGTTGTTGCGCTAGTAAGGGCTGCTTAAATAAAAGGACTGAAGATGAGGAATATATGTTTAAATTACATCCAAAGGGAAAAAAAAAACCATAAAATACATAAAAAAATGGAAGACAAATTATGGGTTTAGTGGTAACTTAAATAGATCAGAATGTCAAAATTTGGTGTGAGATCTGTGTAGGGACGCAGGAGGCAAAGTTAAAAATCAAGTAAAGGTGGGATTCCCTCAAGCACAGAAATGGTTAAAAGAAGCTAATAAGAGACATAGGGAACAATTTTCGAATAAGGAAAGTGGTGGCTTGAGTGCAAAAGGTGCATTTTTTGTCCATACTGAAGATGACGAGACATCTGTTGTCTGTCGTAAACCGACAGCCCCACCCTTGTACCAAGAAGTCCCTAAAGAAATGGTCGGTCCACCCCAGTATCAGGAAAAAGAAGCAGAAAATCAAGAAAAGGTGTCCTCCGTAGTTTTACAGGAGGCAGAGAAGCAGGGAAAAATACCCTCCGTAGTTTTACAAAAGCAAGCAGAGGAGACTCTGGAACTACGTAACCATAGTATAGACAAATCAGAGTAAAAACAAAAAGAAGCTAAAGTACATACCCTATCCACAGACTCATATCCCCTTACATGCAGAAAAATATCTTGAGGAAAAAAAAAGAAAACAGGCTCAAACCTTTGCGGTGAGCGCGGATGGGAGACTTATGTTAATGTAAGCTCCGTCCAACAGAGGTAGAGGAAGGGGACGGGGTAGAGGCAGAGGGAGAGGAAATGTAGGACATTTTGAAGATTATGAAGGCAGACAAAAGAGGGGGGAATGTTTTAAATGCAGTAAGAAGGGGCATTTCACAAGAGATTGCCAGAATCCCGGGAAATCCGCTGCTGCTCCAGATCATAGTTCAGCATGACTATATGATGGCAACACGGACGAACCGGACCCAGGTGCTGAGGTCGACTGGCAAGAGTCGGTAATACAGAATGAGGATGATTTTGAGGATGTGAATAAAGAAGGTAAAAGGGAATGTGTAGGATGGGAACATGAGATAACTGATTTTTCAGAAAAAGGTGAATATCAGGTTGTTAGCCTGACAGCTCTAGCTACGACTATGCAGTTAGAAGTGCAACCGGTAATCATATTACAGGTTGAAGGGAGAGACGTAGAATTTCTATGTGACTCAGGGGCTTCTAGGACCTTATTGAAACACACTGCAGTGCCGTCCAGTGTGACTACTGATGACTATGTATTAGTCAAAGTGGCCGACGGCCGCATTTATAAGGAACCTTTGTCTAAACCTTTATGGTTTACGGACCCTGAAACTAATCAAACCATTAGATTTCGGGTGATTGTCTCCCGGATTTGCCCTGTTAACTTAGTAGGAAGGGATTTGATGCATGTTTTTGGAATAGCAGCAGTACCAACTGCATCAGAAATCTTGGCTAAGCGTATGAAAATCCAGGATGAAATGTTGCAGGTAGGGCAAGGGGATTTACATTACTGGTATAGTAATGATCTTATCGAAACAGGACCACAAAGCGTGGCCAATGAGTTAACTAATCTAGCTTTGAGCAAATACAGTACGGCTATTCAGTTACCAGAGGCTGCCAAACAACTACACTGTACAATGTATTACAGGAAAAATGTGGGACCTGATCCAAGTATGAGGAACAATTTTTTTTAAACACAAGGTGACCAGGATCCTATTACAAAATCTTTATTGGGACAAAACAGGGAACTCCGCAGTTACTTGTAGCCTCACAAGGGACATGCAACTGCTTTTTCAAAATACCTCAATCCCACATGTATCTGTGACTAGGAAAAAACAAATGGCATGGTATATAGTTGAAAAAAAAGGTTACCGAGTGGTCAAAAATGATGCAGGGACAGCTGGCAGGTAAGGGGGTTCAGGTACAGAAGTTAAATTGGGTAACTCAAGCCAGACCAACGGTACATCTTCGAGAAAATCGGTTAACACCGACAGGTGGCATGCCATCCTGACTATGCTTTCTGACCCCACAAGGAAAAAACTGAAACTACAGTCAGTACCAAAATCCTTATGGTCCCTAGGACAGCACGACATTGGGCTAATGAAAACAGCAGGACAGGTTAAAATAACTCCAAAATCCGATTTTAGACCTCATAAGCGTCAGTATCCATTAAGTAAAAAGGCAGAAGAAGGCATTTTACCAGTGATCACGGCTCTACTGAGAGCTGGGGTCTTAATTCCATGTACAGATTCACCGTGTAACACACCCTGCTTTAGTGCCAAGGGCTCCTGTGGTCCCAGATCCATCTGTTTTGTTAAATGATATCCTTCCCATGGATAAGTATTTTTCTGTTATTGACATTAGTAACGCATTCTTTTCTATTCCCCTACAGGAAGATAGTAGGTTTTGGTTCGCCTTTACGTTTATGAGCAAGCGGTACACATACACACGACTACCGCAGGGATATTGTGAAAGCCCTACAATCTTTTTGCAAGAAATGTCGACAAACCTGGCACAGTTTCAACCAGAGCATGGCTGTCATCTACTATTGTACGTGGACGACATCTTACTGGCTGCACCCACGGAGGCTGTCTGAGTCCGAAACTATTCGGTTATTGCATTGTTTGACGAAAGAGGGACATAAGGTAAATAAATCTAAATTACAATTTTGTAAAACTGAAGTATGATATCTAGGCTATACCATTTCAATTGCTGGTAGACAACTAGATAACTGTAAGAAAAAAAAGCCATTTTACAGGCACCAATGCCCAGTATAAAGAAAGAAATGATGTCATTTTTAGGAATAACAAATTTTTGTCGTAGTTGGATTCCCAACTATGCAGAGAAAGTAAGTCCACTTTCGGAACTTATTTTCGCACTTCCCATGGCAGCACATGACGCGCTGCAATGGACGGATAAGGCAATACAGGCATTTACTAGGGTAAAATAATTGATAGCAGGATCTGCAACACTTAGCTTCCCTGAATATACAAAACCCTTTGTTCAGACAGTAGATTGTAAGCAGGGCTTTATGACATCGGTTCTGTTGCAAACCTATGGAAATAAGTTGAGACCATTAGCTTTTTATTCTAGTAAATTGGACACAGTGGCACGATCATTGCCACACTGTGTACAGGCAGTAGTCGCAGCCGCACAGGCTGTGCAAGCGTCTGCAACCCTAGTTTTGTTTCATGACCTCACCTTACGAGTACCACACTCTGTCGTGGTAATACTACTACAGGATAAAGTTACCTTTCTCTCTCCTAGCTGACACTTATCCTGCATGACAACGTTACTATCGCAACCACACATTACCATTGAGCAATGCACCACTCTTAATCCAGCCACACTGTTACCTACAGCTGCCGATGGTGCCCCTCACGCGTGTTTGGATTTGATACACTCTAATGTCTTACCAAGACCAGACCTTAAGGACCAACCTTTGGCAAATTCAGATTGGACCCTGTTTGTAGATGGGTCAGCATGTAAAAATGAGGCAGGCATTACACAAGTGGGTTATGCAGTCACAACTGAGACTATGGTACTAGAGGCAAGACCCCTCCCCAGGAACCTGTCCGCACAAGCGGACGAATTGATTGCTTTGTCCAGAGCATGCACCATCTCCAAGTATAAGGCAGTTACTATCTACACAGATAGTCAATATGCTTTTTCCATGGTCCATGTCTTTGCACAGCAATGGTAAAAGAGGGAAATGGTTACGGCCACAGGAAAGGAAATAACCCACAAGAATTTAATCCTTAGCCTCCTACAAGCTGTCCAACTGCCACTTGGACTGGCCATCTGTAAGTGCGCAGCGCACATGAATGCCAAGGATCCAGTACTACTTGGAAATGCACTGGCTAACAAAGCTGCAAAAAGTGTAGCCTTAACCTCTACTTTTGCACTCGAGACCACACAGAAGGAACTTCACCCTACAGATAAATTTGATCTACAAACTTTACAGGTAATGCAGGAACTTAGTACAGTTCGGGAAAAACAGCGATGGGTTAAATATGGGGCTATTCAAAAGCAGGGAGTTTTTGTAGGTCCCAATGATAAGTATGTCTTGCCAACGAACCTTTTTAGGTATGCCTCATTAGTGACGCATGGCACATCTCATCTGGGCCCTGCTGCTATGGTTCAAATGATCCAGCGAATTTTCTGGACCAAGGGCTTTATAGCATACGCTAAATGATTTTGTTTATCGTGCCTGCTTTGTGCACAATACCATGGTGGTGGGGTGTGGATCACCCCAGCAGCTTTTCTGCTGCCTCCGTATCCATTTCACACAATCTGCATGGATTTTATTGAACTAACTCCTGTTCAACAGAAGCGATTTGTGTTAGTCATTATTGACGCTTTTACAAAATGGGTTGAAGCTTTTCCGGTAGCACACCCAGATGCACTGTCGGTAGCCAAGGCCCTTACAAATAACATTATCCCTCATTTTGGGCTACCTACACGCATCTATTCTGATAATGGCACACATTTCGTAAACCAAGTTATTCAAAAGCTGGCCGCCGTTTTTCAGATCAAGTTAAAACATCATTGTGCCCACCACCCACAGTCAGCAGGGTTGGTTGAACGCCATAATGGCATTCTCAAAGGCAAGTTACGTAAACTCATGGCCGAGACCCATCAGTCTTGGATAAACTGCTTACCTCTGGCACTCCTGTCCATGCGTACCACTCCCACCTCAAAAGGGGTCACACCATTTGAACTATTATACGGGAGACCTTATCACGTCCCGCAGTGGCAAAATCTTTTGCCTGTGGAACGTGAGGGGGGTGAAGAGATAGCAGATTACATGAGGAAATTGCTGACCAGAACTAACACTTCTCTAACGAATGATTGCTTTTCAGATCAGAAGAACAACAGGATCCTGGAAGTGAAACCCAGGAACTGGGTTTGGATTAAAATTGTCAAGAGGAAGACGTGGGTCTCCCCCAAGTGGGAAGGTCCATACCAGGTATTGATTGCAACACCCACAGCAGTCCGAATAAAAGAACGGACATCGTGGATCCATTTAACACATTGTAAACTGGTAAAATAGTTTGAACTGGACAAAACTTGAGTTCCCCCTGAGGAAAACTGATTAGTAGTAGTTTTGTTTTGTATGAATATCTGACTATTGTAGCAATGCAGAGAAATACCGGAAGGGAGCAGCCCTTCCCACAAAAGCATTCCAAAATAATTTTGTTGTTAATAAGTGTGATTGTTACTTTTCTGTTTTCGTCGTTTTTATTTTCAAACAAGACTAGCCAAGTAAAGAGAGATGATGCATATGCCCTGTCTTTTAATGTTTCAAATTGTTGGATATGCACGGCTATCCCTACTGTACATGGTGGTCTAATGTTAGGTACAGTCCCTTTGGGGCAAATGATACATGGACTAATTTACTATTTAAAACTTCAAACGTAGCCTTAAAGGACAAAATAGCATTACCCCTCATGGGTCGCCAGAATGGAACTGTATGTTTTCAAAGATTTGGCAAGATTAAGGTTGGATGGAGTCAGTGTAATGTAACAATAATTCATAACTGTACAATAGATGGGCACTGTGCAACGAGTTTCAAGCCTATAAGAGTGCTTGTTAATAGTACAGGGCTTGTTAATGACACAAGTTTCTTTGAAAAAATGTTATCTGTGTATGACCTTTTGTTTAAAGGGCTACAAGAAAAAGGAAATCACTCTGTTCCAGTCAATATTACACTTAAAGTAAATGATTGTTATTTTATCTGTGGTAAAAAAGCATACAAATGGTTACCGAGGAATTGGTCAGGCAGTTGCTTTTTGGGTTATTTAGCACCAGCTATAAGACATACATTTTCTCTTCCCCAAGGTAAAATACGAAATGTACGTGCTGTTAATAAACCTGTTAATCCCGTAGGTAATGTTGATGCATCCTGGATCTATCAGCACGATTTGGCCCATAGTAGCAGCAAGGGGCTATCACACATGGACTTGGGCGATGATATTTCCTGGGCTGGTATTCTTCCAGCGTATGGGACAGTAAAATCCATTTGGGAGCTCAGAAAACTGTCAAAACTGTTAGAAACCCTGAGCAATGCAACTTTTTCTACGCTAGAATTGGTGACGGATGAGTTAACTGCAATGAGGACTGTAGTATTGCAGAATCATATGGCGCTCAACTTCACCCTAGCGGCGAAAGGAGGTACTTGCGAGTGTTGTCCGTTCATTCCAGACAACGAATATGACATTAACAGCCATCTGGAGATCCTACAACAAGTTTCTGAACTTATAAAACCAGGACAGAATCCATTAACTGACTTTTTCCAAAATTGGTTTGGAAATTGGGGAACAGTACTTATGAATGTCTTAATTGCTATATGTGTTGGTGCCATTATATTCCTACTGTTGGGTTGTTGTTGCATTCCTTGCATCCGAATAATAATATCAAGTGTATTGTCTGCCAATGCAACTAAAGCTTATTATTCTGAATATACAGGACACGAGTCATGCAAAAAAATTGTATGAATAAAATGTATTACTTATGATACAAATTGTTGTAAGGGGGGAAATGTAGTAAGAATCTTTGTGTTCAACATCTTTGTATCATGTATAGTAAGGGTTAAAATGTGAAATTGCATTGCGTGCAAAGAAGCAAGTTAAAATAAGCTGTTTTTCTTGTAAAGAATTTGCTGACCAAAGAGGAATGCACAGATGTTACCTTGGTCCAGGCACAAGCTTATCTTGGTCCAGTCATCTGCCTACTTCTTACTCTTAATTCCTGCTCACTAGAAGTTTCCTCTTCAGAAATGTCCCTGTCACTCTTTTTTTTTTCTGGAATCATATCTATATCTTTTTCTCAACATTCTTTCATTGTTATAATTGACTTTGCTAGCACTGTATTTGTATTTCTACTATTGTCCCCTGCTAAACCTCCCACTGAACTCTATTGTATATAGAACTTGCTGTAGGTTTTACTTATGTTTTTATTGTATCGTATAACTTTGTATTTCCCTCACCTGTGATATTTTAACTTGTTTTTATAGATTGTAGTGGAGCTTTTCTCCTCGGGCCTCCACTGAAAATGGACATGTATCCAGTTGGACTAGCCCGGTTAACAAATGTAAAATAAAAATAAAAATAAATAAATTGTGACTGACCTCTGACCGTCTAAGGCTCCAGTATGTGAATTTATAGCCTTGACTGAAATTCCTTGTCTAGTAACCAGCTACTGTGTACGTGCAGAGAAGGGTATAAAAACCCATGTGAAGTGTACAGAAATTAGACTGCTGACATACCATGTACTTTGTGGCATGTCTCCATGCATGTAAAATAAACCTTTTTGCTTATTTTTATCTGCGTGATTCTTCCAGTATATGTTAAGAGTACAAAATCTTTTGACAATAACTGTCTTTTTATTTTACCTTATTCCTTCACTTTAGTTCCTACCTTCCCCCTGTACTAGTGCCTATCTCTCTTGTTCTTATTGTCTACTACCTTTCTTGTTTGTTCTCCTCTGGCTATTTTTAACAATGTTTTACTTTACATTCCCTGTTTTCTACCTATCATCTGTTACTTAATTCTTCCCACCACCCTGTTTAACATTTGGATTTGAAATACAAAAAAATAACAAGATGGACATTGGAAGATATTCACCTTTACTTAGAGACTGCAATAGTACACCATCCATATGTAGTGCATTGTGCTGAATGCTTCACATTTGGAATAGAAAACAAGTCGTGTTCCTCTGTTATACATTGCCAAGTTATGGCTCCATGTTCCTTTCTCTGACTGGCTCAAAAGTCTTTGCTACAACAAATCAACTTAGAGAGTGTGCAGCCAATCGGAGAACAGCTTCCAGAGGGAAACTGACCACTTGCAGTTCTGCTAGTTCTGCGCCACTATACATACTTTAAAAAATTATATCATAAGATGTTTTAGTCTTTTTTTTTTTTTTTGTTAAAGGGAAAGGCGTGCAACAACAGTATACCATGGGTTTTTATATTTGGAGGTATTATGTTAGAGAGTGGTTTTAATTAAAAGCTATGTCTCATTTGTTTGGTTGTCTGATATAATTTGTGTACACTTGGTAAAGTGCTATGGCTGGCTAGAAGCTTTAGCATGGATTTGGTGCCAGGTTGATTCGTCTTTGCGGTAATGTTTGTTCTGGAATGTTTATTTTTTTTTTATTTTGTGCTTGGGTCTTCTAGAATTGGTTGGGTTGGCTGCAAGGGACAGCTACTGAACCTGCTAATTTAAGAGGTAAGTTACTATGGCTGTAACAATTTCTGGGTGAGGTCACACTGACCAATAGAGGCATATACACCCCTCCCACCATTTGTGGTGTAGGTCAGAGCAGCCTGGGGCCTCAACCCACTTATCACCGGCAAATACCCATAACCTTATGGCAACATTAGTTAACATGACCAAATCACCTGGAGCTATATTTTACACAGTTGAGTGGCTAGCCCTGCTACAATCTGCAGTCTGTGATCTGTGTTCTCCTATCTAGAGGATACTGCACACCACAGTAGATGCTCAAGATGGTTGGTCCATACAACACATCCCTCCTATAAGGCACTATGTAAATTCTGTGCTGCTGCCCACAGATCCATTCATTTCTGAGCTTGAGATGAAAACAGTCAGTATGTTTTCAGAGGTAGGAGGAACTCCACAGAGACAGAGGGAGAACATGGAAACTCCAAACAGGCATTGGCCAGAGGTCATGATCAAACCTTGTACCTTATGCATGAGAGGCAAATACCTTATACATTATGCCAACTGCTCTCTGACTAGCCCATTAGATGTGCATAACTGGAACAGGAAGTAACATGTTGAAGTTCTCATTGCTCCAAACATCTTTTAAAATCAACATTGGAATGCTTTTAAATATTATCCCATGCTACAACATCTGGAATACCATGTCTGGAGACCATTGTTTTCAGTGCACTGGTAAAACCCTGACATGAAGTCTTATTTAAGTCTGTACCTAGTTGAAAGTTTGAATAACAGCCACTCTACATCAGATATATACTGCGTTAATACAGAAACAAGCAAATGAATAATACAACAATGCTTCTCTTGGATTATTTCTGTGCATAGCATTATACATACAGCACAGTTCTAAACTACTGATTCCATCTGGATTGCTATTTCTGGCCAAATTAATACATTTTCTTTCTTTGTGCATATCTGGCCCAAATGAAACTAGTTTATTCTTTCCAGCATTTATATTTCAACTGATTTTGTGTGTGTGTGTGTGTGTGTGTGTGTGTGTGTGTGTGTGTGTGTGTGTGTGTGTGTGTGTATGTGTGTGTAGCTTTGTATTTCATAATAGTAGACTGACCAGTTGCATTATACATCTTATCCACTAGTACTAGATATATAACTTTGTTTCAGGGCCAGGAATGTAACAATATAACAGATATCTAAAATATATCTTTACTGGGTTGCATTATATCAGGTGTAAAATCTTACCTCTTTCTTCTGAATTGGAAAGTTGTTTACCACTAGATTAATAATTCTACCACCCTCAAACGTAGACTACTTTTCAGTGATGCAGATTACATGAAAATAAAATTGTAAATATAATCATACATATGGAATCATCACATCCTTTTTTTATCAGTGTCACAATTCATAGCAAAAGTATCTTGGTTGCATATTTCTTCATATATTATGAAAGGAAGCTGTCAGCATGTACAGTATAAGAAGAGACTCCCAAGGTGTCAGTGTCACTTTGAAATATGCATGATTGTATAGACATCTGAAATGCATCTAAGCAATTCTTTGTCATAGTCCATATAATGTTCTTTCTCCCACCTTTTCCACATTTTTATTATTGAAAAAAATTACAATTTTTAAGTTCATTTTTAAATGTATTTCCTAGCACTGAATGCACAGAAGTTGTTGTTAGAATGCCTGTCATGGAATAAAACTGTCAAGAATATTTATTGCTGTTTCTGTAAAAATAATTACCCTTTTAAGATAATGTGGATGTAGTCAGAACATCTATTCTGAGAAATGTTAAAATATTTTTACAACCCCTGACATTTTATTATTAACAGTAAAAAGTGAGGAACTCATAGGTTTAGCTTTGAACTATCATAAATATTCACATTGATAGATTTCTATTCAGCCTCATAAAGATTATCCAACCAATATAAAATTGTTTTGAAGACTGAAGCTATAGTGTAAGCTTCAGTATTTGGAACCGTAATACCACCTTTATGCCAGTGTCTAATATGATTAATAAAAGCCATTCTAGGTTTACCTTTATGACATAAAAATTTCATAAGCAGGTTATTGTCTATTTTCAAAAAAATATTTCTCAAGCATTAATGCTGAGTGTATAAAACATACCTCTCAACTGTTCAGGTTTTTGCAGAATGTCCACATTTGCCTCATATTTTTGGTGTTTTCCTCCAAAAATCTGTTCCTTTCTGGCAGATAACTGAGGATTGAAGTCATTAAATAATGACAAACATTTGAGTTTAAGACTCCACATCCTTCAGAAAACTCAAGCCAATGCAAAACCTAATATTCAATCAACTTTCTAAGTTTGTAAGGGGGAGTGGTAAGTACTAGGTAGCCTGTCTACCACAAGAGGAGTGGTTCTTGGCCCAGGAATTGTAGTTTATTGATCATTCTGGAAGGTGTCCATCTCTTTCAGCTTTCTGGTTTAGAAGACCACATCTGTGCTTGTTTCCCATCTTTCCTGTAACTAACCTACTGGAAAGCACTAGAAAGCCTTAAACTGATAACAAGCCTTCTAGCTTAAAAGAGAGACTTTGGAGTGATTGAGTATCAGTTTTCTGTATTTTCTTGCTGTACTTAACTGTTTTCCACCTAAACGCTGATTTTTCCAGCATTTATTGTGATTTAAAAGCTTGGTTTTTTTTCATATATTGTACTTATTTGACTGCCTGAATTTTTAAAAGTTGTTTTTTGTTTAAATAAATCGTTTAACTGTTGTAGGCTAAACACTAAAGTGCGATAGCCTTTTCTGATCGCTTGTAGTCATTTAAAGCTGTTTTAAGTGTACTTTTTACTGTTTTTGCCTTATCTTTAAAAAAAAAAATTCTTGTTTCCTGCCTTTCTAAGCTAGTATAGTCCAGTTTTCAGGCTAGTGCTGAATTCAAGGCTGTGTTACAAGTTTCTGAGATGCCCATACCTTACTTGGATAGAGGGAAGTTTCTCTGTTCACCTGTGAGAGAGGGGAACTTTGAGCAGCCATCTGTCCCTGGAGGAGTGGTTCCAGCCCAGACGTTAGTAGTTTAAAAACCATGTTTGCATAGTTTTGTGCACCGGGCAAGACTGGTTAGCTAGGGTTAAATTACTCCCGCCTCCACTAAGTCTCCTCTTCAGTTTTTCACTTGAAACTAGTCTAACTCTCAACCTAAGCACTCAAAAAGCACCCTACAGTCCAGCACTTGCTCAGACCTAATAGCAAGCACTAATATACACCGACACTTGACTGCCCAGCAGGGCAAGGCTCTTTATCCACCCCTCATCAACCAAGTGACTAAGCAGCTCACCCTACTATTCAGGCATGACCAAAGGGCAACTTCAGGTGTACTCTCCAGTCCAGCTGGTGAATCTGGGTATCATGAGGCAATGTTACAACTACCTCATGTACACAGGCAGCCCCCTCCTCCTACCACAAAACACTAACATATGCGAGAGATGCAATTATACAGCCAAACTGGAGGCTAAGGTCTCTCCACCCAAGACTGGAACAGACAGTCATGAGGAGAAGGTTAACACTTGCACCACACCTCCAGCCTCACATAGACCTACTAAACCAGTACTGGCAAAAAATACACATAAATACATGAAATCATACTCAGAGGCTCTAAATAAAAACCTGCAAAAGCATCAGAGAGCTCCAAAGCAGACACCCACAAAACCTGCACCTCCCGTCACAAACCAGGCAACACATAAAACACAAAATCAATGTGCCACACAATCACAGCCCTTAAGGCGAAATAACATACCTAACACACTAGTAATAGGTGACTCAATAGTCAGGCACACTGATGTCCCACTCACTAGGCTGGACAAGGAGAAGGTTACTGTTAGTTGCCTATCGGGAGCCAGAATCCGCCACATAACACAAGCACTCAGGTCACTTCAGAACAAGTACAAATATGACTCTGTCATTGTTCATGTTGGTGTGAATGACATGAAATGTACCTCCCTGGACTACATGAAAAGAGACATGGAAGAGCTCTCTGATCATGTAGCCGAGGCGGGTATGACCCTGACCCTGAGTAGCATCCTGCCCTCACCAAGAATGATGCCTCAGTATAAATAAAAAAATGATCAATTTCAACAATTGGCTAAGCTTCTGGTGTCATTCAAAGGGGATCCAGTGTCTGTCAGCCTGGGATGACATGCTCGACAAGCCGCGTTGCTTCACAAGAGACAGCCTGCACCTGTCACCCCTTGGCTTTCGAATACAGGCCAAGTCTCTTGCTGCCCCCATAGTGCCTTTTTTAGGCAAGGCTCAAAATTCAAACCCACCACCATAAAGAGCACAAGTAAAAAAATGAGGGTTATGTTACTCAATGCCAGGAGTTCAAATCTCAAAATGCATGCGCTCGAAGCACTCCTAAGTATGGAGAATGTCAACATCTGTGCAGTAACTGAAACCTGGTTCAAGGCTCCAGAGAGCACTCCAGCACTACTGGGCTACAACTCATACCACACATTTTGGCCACAGAACATGGACTGAAACACAAAAGGGGGGGGTGTATCCATATTCATCAAGGATACTCACACCTCCAGGTTAGTGGTGCAGCATGATACCTCTGAGATCATCCATGTGCAACTAACATCGGGCAAATCTGCAATGCAAATTGTGGCCTGCTACAGATCACCCTTCATGACCCAGGACCACCACTCTGCCTTTCTGGAGACACTGGAAAGTATGAAGGTCCTAACGAACACCCTGATATTGGGCAATTTCAATTACCCTACCATTAAATGGGAAAACTACTTGAGTACAAACTCCCAGGCTCAGCGCTTCCTGGAATTTATCAACTCAAATGCCCTGGATCAGCTGGTAAACTCCCCTACCAGAGGCCACAACATATTGGACCTGGTCATCACCAACATGGGCGACAGATGTTCCGTACTGGAGGTCAACCCGTCACTGGTTAGATCAGACCATAAACTAATCACCCTGGATGTCCACACCCCACCACCACCCCCAACCAAGGAAACCACAGTGAAAAACTTTTCTAAAACAAACTTCACCTTACTTAAGGCAGAGGTGGTAAGTTTCACAGCCCCCATGATAAAGGATAACACTGCCCAAGATGCAGAATCCTTTACAATTGCACTCTATGAGCACCTACAAGGATGCATGGATTGTGCTATCCCTAGCAAGACCAAGACTCACTCCCCTAAGAGAAGGAAACCAGTCTGGTGGACCCCTGCCATAAACAGGTTATACAACAGAAGAAGGAAACTAGTTCAGAAAAAAGCAAATCCCAAGAAGGAAAGACATCCCTGATCAGTATCAGTAAGAAACTAAGGTCCCTCATAAAATCATCCAAGGCTAACTTTGAAAGAAAAATAGCCAAGGATTTGAAAGATAACCACAAAGCCTTATTTAGCTATGTCAAGAATCTAAGTGGCAACTCACAGATATGCTCTGAGCTAGTGCAAAATAGCACAAAATATACTGAACCTACTGATATTGCCAACATCCTGGCAGATAGATTCAGTGCAAACTTCACCTCCCTCTCACCTTCAAAAGGGCCCACAACAATACCAGAAAAGTATAGTGTCCCAGAAATCACAGAAGCACAGGTGAAAACAGCCCTTTCAAAAAGCCAAAAACACAGCATCAATGGGACCAGATGATGTCCCAGGCTGCGTCTTGCACGAACTACAGAACGAACTAACCCCCCACCTAAACACGCTGTTCAACCTCAGCCTCTCCACAGGCTACATGCCCATAGAATGGCGCACAGCAACGGTTATTCCACACCACAAAGGAGGGGCCGCAACTGACCCTGGTAACTATCGCCCTGGTCTGCAAGGCTATGGAGTGCATCATCATGGAACTCATTAACAAAGACATTGGGAACCTCCAAACACTTGACCCGACCCAGTTCAGCTTTGTTAAGGGCAGATCATGCCTACTAAACCTGGTTGACTTCTTCGAGACAGTCACCAAGGCCACAGACGAGGGAAAGGTGGTTCACACAGCCTACCTTGATCTCGCCAAGGCGTTCAACATCATTCCTCACTCGGGTATTATAGAAAAACTCACCAGCCTGAACATAAACCCCTACATCACAAGATGGGTTGTCAACTGGCTTACAGACAGAACTTACACGGTAAGAGTAGCGGGCTCCAGGTCCGACTCTAAACCAGTCACAAGTGGTGTCCCACAAGGCTCGGTTCTGGGACCCCTACTGTTCGGCATATATTTCTCAGAAGTACAGGCAAACACAGGAGGACTATGGCTAACCAAGTCCACCAATGACTGCAAACTGGGAGCCATAATTGACTTTCAGGCTGACGCGGACATCCTTCAAAAAGGCCTTACTGAGACAGACACCTGGTGTCAAAGTCATGGCCTCAAGTTAAATGCCAAAAAATGCATAGTCATTCTGTTTGGGAAAAACAAAACACCCACGAATTACCACATAGGCGGCAGCCCCCTTAATACAGAAGAGGTAATAAGAGATCTGGGGACCCAGGTAGATAGTAATCTCTCCTTTGACAATCATATTGGCAAAGTAGTTAGGAAATCCTTCTATGTGGCCCATCTAATTACTAAGGGGTTTGCATCTAGAAATAAAGAGGTTATAGTGCCCCTCTACTCGTCACTCATCAGACCCATCATAGAGTACAATGCCCCATTTGGTATGTACCTCACAAGACACTTCCAACAGCTGGAAAGACAACAAAAGCACCTCACCAAGAGGATTACTGGCCTCAAACATATGTCCTATACAGCCCAACTGAAAAAACTCCGGCTGTACTCAGTGGCATATCGCTTACTCAGAGGTGATCTCTGCCTGACTTACAAAGCCATGTCCAACTCAGAATTGATGGACTTCCAAGTTACTGAGAGCCACGCGCTCTAGTGAGCTAAACCTTGCCACAACAATAAATAGAACATGCTGGAGGGATAGATTCCTGTCACAGAGACTCCCCATGCTTTGGAACAAAATTCCTAACTACATTAGGCAGAGCCCCTCACTAACACTCTTCAAGAGAAGCCTTGACAAGTGGATGGGTAACAGAAAATACACCCCTGGGATTACTTCATTGGCTCTGCTTGACAGAGGCTCAGTTAATTAATCAATGGGGTGGCGAAAGCCGACACACTCTGGTTAGGCTTAAAAATGCCCTCGGGCAGATAGCCTAGTACCTACCTATGAACCTATGAACCTATATTTAAAATCTGTCCCTATTTTTCTCCCCATCATTTTAGGCTTTGTCCAGATTTTTTGCTCTAAGAGGTTGAGAGGTATGATATAAAACATATGACTTTTAGTGATAACATCATTTTAATAAGCATTAACCTATCTTAAAATGAGAATATAACATTATTCTGCTTATTAATTTATATTTTAATTTCCTCTATTATATTTCATTTTAATAATTTCATTTAATTTGTCTAACAGTAAATGTCTTTGATGGAGGCATATAATCTGTTTAACAAGCTATTATTCAAATTCTGATTTATTAACCATAGTTCCATTTTATTATCATTAAATTTCATCTCTGTTTAACAAGCTATTATTCAAATTCTGATTTATTAACCATAGTTCCATTTTATTGTCATTAAATTTCATCTCTGAAATGTTTGCAAATAACTTAATTGAATAGTAGATCACTTCTAAATATTTATGTATATTAGCAATGGTCAGCAAAATAATATCTGCAAATAGTTCAATCTTATATTGACAAATTCCATTAATTTTTGTACATTGTATTAAGTTAGTATTTCATATGAAAACTGCAAATACTTCTATAATTATAGCAAAATTTAACGTAGTAAGAGAGCAGCCCATTTTAGTTCTTTTGCTAATTGTAAAGTCTTTAGAAGGGAAATAACCATTCTTAACACAAACTTTTGAATTACTATACAGACTTTTTAGTAACAATACAAAGTTCTCATAAAAAACATAAAAATATAATGTTCTAAAAAGAAAGGACCAATATACTATATTAAAAGCTGTTTCTGGTCAAACTGATAATTACCAGTTTATAACCATTACTTTGAACATAATCAATGAATGTTAAATTTTTACGGTATCTTGAACTTGTCTGTTTTTTCAATAGCCAATGATATATCTTGTTTCATTGAAAGCAATGTTCTAGATAATGTGTTAAAATTGAAAAACAAGAACCTAATATAATGATTCGGTAAATATTTTATTGAATAGATAATTAATGAGAAATTCAATTTGGAATACTCTGGCAATTAATATTGAGAATAAGAATGAATTAATAGAGTTTAAAAAATGTCAGATAATGAGAAATATGCATATCCAAACATCTGGAAACATTTTTAGTTCGTTATTAATAGTAATAGAGATAAAAATGACTTTATCTAAATTATATAGATTCATTTCAGATTTGGAACCTAAGTTTAATAGTAAACATTGAGATTTTGTGCAACTACGTAACCTGAATGAAATTGATAACCATATCAACAAAGAACTATTGTTTTAAGTGCATTACTTTGACAATGCCCACTATGTTTTTGAAAGTTTTTATGTGGAAGTACATTTTCTGAACTTCTGTTACTCTTTATAAAATTAATAAAGTTCACAAAATTAATGAAGCTATCTGCTGGACGTATAATACATCTTTAAAAGCAGATTGGTAGCACATTTTTTTAAAGTGTGAAAAAAACATTACTTAATGGAATTATATTATTTTTTTCTTTAGAGCTTTATTGTTTGATAATTGAGTCATTTCTGATTCATTAATATTAACTAATGCACATATACCAGATTGTATATGCACATCACAATACCTATTAACCTGGCCTTTACTGGCTGTGGCAAGGAAAGTAATTAGCATGAATTGGAAGAATGATTCACTGAACAGTATTGAAGTACGCCTTAAAAACTAAAGCTAAAGCAAATAATAATGTCTTGTTTGCTTTATTTTTAGTTTTAGGGCGCACTTTATGTTCTTCTCTGCGAGTATGAGAAGAAGCTGAAGAAGCTATAGTTTGTGGTAGAGAAGCTGTTGTGTTTCTTCTCATTGATGTATATGGTATGCAGTCAGTGTTCGGTAAGGAGTGGACTTATTTTTTTGACTGTGTATGGCATGTATTTAAAGCACAGGTAAACAGTAATATGACTAGTCAGTTTTCTTTAACTGCTGTATGTTAATTTTAATATAAACATTTGAAAAGTTTTCTTTCACACTGCACACATCTAACATCTTTTTGTAGATATTTTATATCTGTAGCCATCCAGTCTACAAATTTAATAAGCATAATATTTCTCCTTGGCTGAAAGCCAAGCTAGCTTTTTCTTATAGAAGAGGTAGAAATATACAGAATTTTATTGTTAAAAGTAAATTTAGTATTCCAGAGGTGAAAATGAATCTAAATATATCTAGTGTTGGAACTGTGGGTTGTAACAGATGTAAAACATGTAAGTTTATAGTACACAAATTTGATTGTATTAATAAGATTCCATTTAATACCAGTAGCATTTTTACTTGTAGTACAGAAGCAGTGATATACACACTTAAATGTCCGTGTGATTTATATTATATTGGACAAACAAAAAGAGCTTTCAAGATCAGACTGTTAGAGCATATTAGGGATATAAAAAATAAGAAACAAGAGAGCTCTATTGCAACCCGCTTTGAACATTTTCATAATAGTGATGGTGGGGGGCTACAAGGCACAGTTTTGGAAAAGATTAAAACTTCAAAGTTTAATGAAAATGTTTTAAATAACAGATTGTTGACTAAAGAGTCTTTATTTATTCTCAAATTTAATACATTGCATCCGTGTGGTCTCAATGAAGAGCTTAATTGGAAATATTTGATCTAATATTTTAATTGAATAATTGTTTGTATAGAGTACAAGAGGCAAGTCTTTTTGAATGCATTTTACTCCTTGAAGGCTTTGGGATAGAGCCGAGACGTCAGAGTTTTATTGCACCTAATAAATCTGTGGAATATGCTGGCTGGTTGTTTTTTCGTTTGTTCAAGTTTTTCTGTGGTTTTTGGATAATATTTCTCCTTGCCTGATGTTCCACACTTCCTTATTACCTTTTTTCACAAATTTTTGCTGCTTCTCAGATGTGGATGACTCATGTTTATATAGAATGTCCTTGTCACTATATATGGTGTACATGTCCATAAGAACTTCAGTAGTATATCATTAATAAATATTTAGAAACCAGAGCTACTTTTCAGTACATTTTTTGCTTAGTGTCAAGAATTGAAGTGATATGTCCAGCCCACATGTGTCATACACATTTTGCATGTGCAAAATTGGATAACAATTTAAAAAGTCAGTACTTACAATGCCATCTCTGGGAATGTGGAGAATAAATTACCAAAACTCCAGACTATATGTCCATATATAACTATATCAATATCTATCTATCTATCTATCTATCTATCTATCTATCTATCTATCTATCTATCTATCTATCTATCTATCTATCTATCTATCTATCTATCTATCTATCTATCTATCTATCTATCTATCTATCTATCTATCTATCTATCTATGTATTTATCTATCTATATCTGAGACTACCTGTTCTTGGATTATTCTTTTTTCTTTGAGTATGGGAATCTCAGAGTTATAAGTTTTTTTTTTGGGGGGGTGTAGAGAGGCCTGCCCCCCCCCCCACATGGAACCCACATGGAGGATACGGGGGAGCTTTATCCTCTGTAACAAACAATTTTAAAAAAGGACAGCAATATTCAGCATTCACTCTTTTCCTATCTTCTTTTTTCAGTGCTTCAGGACTTGGCAAGCCCTGATATTTCAGTGGAGAGCAGTTAGCTTAGACTGTCTGGCATTTAGCTTACAGGACAGATGACTTGTTAATGAACTGCTTTCGGTGAAAAGGGTGCATGGTTTGAATCTTCTCATCTTCATTTACCTACTGTGTGATCATGAACAAATCACTTAACCAGACAGTGCTTTGGGGCAATTTGGACTTTGGACTAGGCTCCTTAATGATCTCCTGGAATGCATGCCTAGTAACTAACTATGGGCTGCAAAATGGTGCATATGATACAGCTACAGTTTCTGGGGTTCAAAGATGTTGGATCAAAGACAATAATAGCTATCGAGGAAGATAGTTATGTATCTAGGAAAAGTATAATGAAACATACTATGAAGCAAGTACTTACTACTAATGCATTGTATTTCTTTCTAGTACATGTAAAAGGAATCACGTTTGGATCTACAATGAGAAGTCAACACATAACCTATAGAAAGCAAAATGTATGAGTCAAACTCATCGAACAAAATATCAAATTAGATCTTTTTCGCAGAAGGGCAAGCCTGCATGCTTCCTTCATGTGGAGGACTTTTCTTCCCACCTTCTTATACTTAAATACATACTAATGACATGGTTGAATGACTGAGGAGAAATTAAAAAAAAGGCGGATCAATGAAAAATTGACTTGCACAACTTTGATCTTACACAAAATAGTATATAATTATTCTAGAAACTGCACATTCAGGTGGATTGGACTGAGGAAATAGGGTTTTACTTGTTACACATCATTAAAAGGTAGGTTACCACACCCATTTTTAAATGTATATGTATGCATTAGTGTCTCTGTGGTGCATTATTATAGTGTCTGAAGTAGTAAACACATGAATCAGTATCCTAGCTCTGGCTCCAAGTGTTTACTATGCCCTGGCAGCCTGTAGTGTTGTACATATACATAGTGACTAATGTGTTCCAAAGCAATGGAGCTACCATCACTCTGATTGCTAATACTGCTCCCCTAAACATATCTAATATATGTATCATAGCACTCTGAAGCTTTTGATTTATAAAGAATGAGGCATAGACTGCCTACAGACTCTCAGTCTCCTGCTATCACCATTGTGAGAAATTAATACCCTGGCCTGCTCTCCTAAAGTTAGTATGTGTGATCATTAACGTACCATGTTAATATGGGTATTGCTTTGCACGTAATATGTGCTATTCTTTCCCTGCTGGGGGACTTTTCTATAAAACAGACATTGCTCTTGTTCCACTGTACCTACCTAGTAAGTAAATGTAAGCAAAATGATATAAATAAAACTTCTTGGATGTGGCATTGTTTTATTCCTGTATATTAACCATAACTTGTGCCATTTATTATGTATCATGTCACATCCACTGATTTCACACTCTTATGAAGTAAAAATTAAACAATTAAATGGGATTCAGTTAAAAGAAAAAGAACATTTTAGAGTTTATGTTCAATATTATAGTGCAGTTCAGTGAAATATAAGCAATTCAAACATGTTTACAATATCTCTGTATTATAGCATTACAATACATGACCTCTGAATATACTCTACATAACTTTTGTAGTTAATTCCTGGAACTCTGTTCTGCTGAGTGCTATACTGCTTTTGAAAATCAGTTTACTCTGTCTGGAAATATTAATATTATAATACAATCATTTAACAGTTCATTTATAATTCAAACATTTAGTTAAAACTCTAATAATCCTTCTGTGCTTTCTGTATAATACTTGCAGTAATTCACTTAATGTTTACAAAGCTCGAAGTACACTTTACATAGAATTTTTTCTACTCTGACTGTTTTACAGTACTTCCTTAAATCAAGGTACATATCTTGATAAGCCAAAGTGGTTAATGACATAAATGACCTTACTATGGCTTGAACTTTACTTTTTATGTTAATTCTGTCAGTTATTTCGCACAAGCAGCACAAGTCAGAGTTGCACAAATGCATTCTGGGTGTTTATAAAGCCTATATGCGAGCATTTGTGATGATCATGATATAATATCATTATTGTTTTTCATGAATTTCTTTCACTTGTAAGCTTAAAAAACTCTCTGCCAGTTGTAAAATTTAGCCAACTTCTGAATTAATATGTAAAGGGTATAAAAACTCACTTAATGTTTGAGAGAAAAAAAAAGTTCAAAACAGAAAATAAAGAAAATTCATGATTGAAAGAACACGTAGGCAAACATTTGACATTTCAAGATGCATTAGAATAGTGAAACTGAAGAACAAAATTGTGGACTTGACATGTACTAGGTCCAAGAATGCAGTTTCTCTGCTATTCCCTTTTCTTTGAGGTATGATGATTTTGGAGGTGGTATATATAGGTTTGGAGGAGGTGAAGGCTTAACCCCCCCCCCCCCAGTACTGGGCACTGTAAAGGGCTTGCCCTAGACAAAACAAAAAAAAAATTAAAGGAGAACTGCATTTTTCGAAATTTACTGTTTTGTATTGTTATAGTCTTTCTTGTATAATTCTTGGGCTCGCACTTACAAGCCTCAGAAGGGATACTCTAGGGGCACCAACAATATGTGTATTCCTTGAGACTGTCTATGTCTAGAGTCTATATTAAATCAGCAAATGCTCAAAATAAAGAATGCTGATTTATCAACCTTTTAAGAGTGAAACCTGACAATCCCAGGGAAAAAAATCACTGGGCCATTTTCAGGACTTTGCCATTTCCTCCACTGTGGTGTGACGCAGTTAGTATATTTAAGTAGGGGGTGTGTGGCAGGCACATCGGGGGGTGTGGGGGCCACTTTATTTTTTGTTTTGAACTTTTTGTTTTTGTGGAACAGCGATTTTGTTGTTCTGTGTCTTCGGTATTGGCAGGCTTCACTCTTTAAAGGTCGATAAATCAGCATTCGCTATTTTAAGCGTTCATTGATTTAATATAGACCCTATGTCTATCCTTGTTTAACCAACTTTTTGTTGTTTTCAGTATCACATGCAGCTAAAACGAAAACATAAAACATGATTTTTACATATCTCTATAAAACCATTTTATTTATTTGTTTTGACATCTGTTTACTAGGTTAGTCCAACTGGGCAGCAGCCCCTTTTCAGCAGAGACCCAGGGAGAAAAGCTCCAGTAATCTCATTGAACATGTTACAAAAATATCATCATAATTACAATAACAATCAATGACGCAACAAAAGTTGAATACATTTAAATTGTGAAGAAGAGAAAAAGTTGAAAGAAAAAGACAATAGAATACAAACAGGCACAGTTGTAAAGATAAGTAACTGGCTAAAATATACATGTGCACATAAATTCTAGTCTTTTACCATGGGATTAAGCATTTCACAATGGGATGAAGAATCAAAGACAAAAAAGCTGATTGAGAGCAGAGTAGTACTGGTTAGGATGGTAGATGCATAGGGGTGTTTTAAGTTGGGTAGTGGCATATGCAACTACTAGCATTTAACAGGAAAAGTTTTTAGGATTGTTTAAATCTGTTAGTACTGGGTGTTGGTTTTAGGGACAGAGGGGAGTTTTTTTTCTAGGAATGAGCCACAGTGTAACTGTAAACCTGTTTGTCTATGTTTTTTTTTGGATTGTGAATTTCCAGGAGATGCTGGTCAGAGCTTTGGAGGGTATATGGAGTTAGAAGGGATGATAGAACATGACAGGAGGTAGGTTTAAGTATGATGGAGTGAGCTAGATGTAGTTGGGGGAGGAGGAGCTGTTGTTGGAATTCTGGCCTCTGAAGGTTTTTTAAACACTGACAGTTGTGAGAGTGATAGGGAAGGTTAGCTGCAAATCTTGCAATTTTGTTGTATGAGTGTTCAAACTTGTTCAGAAGGTTGGATTGAAGGTTTGTTAAGATTGGAGGAGTATAGAGTAGGATGGGTGAAAGGTAGGGTTCTGCTAGAGAGACATTAATTGGAAAGGAATTTTTTGTTCCTGTAGAGCAGACTTAGTTCTTGGTGTTTTTTTGATGGCTTGTTGTATACGGATATCAAATTTTAATTGTCCATCAATTGTTGCTCCTAAACGTTTAGTGCAGGGCTCAACTTTGAAAGTTGTGTTATTCAGCGAGGTAATGGTAAAGGCATTCATGGAAGAAAAGAGGGATTTAGGAAGAAATAAGAGGAGCTTGGGTTTGTTTGGATTAAGTATAGTTGGTTGCTAGTTTGCCATTTTTGGACTGAGGTGAAGGATTCCTGGTGATGGTAACAAGCTGGGTGAGATTGTCAGAGGTGGTGATGATTGTAGAGTTGTCAGCATATTATAGTAATGTGGAGTGAGGAGTTCAGTTGTAGAGGTTATTAGTGAAGATGTTGAAAACTAGGGGTACAACGATGGAGCCTTAAGGGACTCCTACTTGGACTGTGAGGAAGGGGAAGAGTCCAGTATGCCATCTGACAGACTGAAGCTGGTTAGAGAGATAGTTGGAGAACCAGGATATAGTAGAGTTGGAAAGATTGAGATCATCAAGTTTAGATAGAAGTTTGTTGCGCAAGACGGTGTTAAAGGCTTTTGAGAGGTCAAGGAAAAGCAAGATGTGAGTCTGTTTTTGTCACGGGTGTTGACAATGACTAGAGTGAAAGATAGAAGTACAGTAACTGTACTGTGGTAGGGGAGAAAGCCATGTTGAGTGGGTGGATGTTAATAGATTTTCCTGGAGTAGATAGTCTTAGATAGCTTGTGCATACATTTTTCCAGTATTTTTGATAGGGAAGACAGAATGGCTATGGGTCTGACATTGGAGGGGTCAGTTGAGTGCCCTCCTTTGTGTATGGGTATGGTGTAGAACTTTTTCCAAATGTCTGGGACTATAGATTCTTGAAGAGATCAATCTATAAGAATGGAAATTGCATAGGCAATAGAGTTTGCAGGTAGTTTTAGGAAGATTGGGGGAAAGTTGTAAGCTGATGGGGAGCAGTTTTTAAGGTTTTAAGGTTTCTGAGTAATGATTTTATATAAATTGTAGGGACAGACCATAATACTATAATAAAACAATAAAACATATTTTCCCTAAAATAAATGACTTGATTCCACTGCACAGTATAAATTGAAAGCAGATTACAGTAAACTCTTCTTTATCTTAACTGATTTTAAATAATCTAAGAAATAAGTCTAACAAAAGTCTAGAGCATACTTTAACCCTGATGGCTTCACAATTCTTTTTATTTTTAAAAAGTCTTGTAATGATCTTAGTAGTATTTAATGACATGCAAGAAGAATGTTGACCTATATCCATCATTATTGAAAAAGCTGCAAATATACATACATATATACATATGTACTAATGGAAAGGCATATCTGTGTTTGTGTTTGTGTGTGTGTGTGTATATAGAATATATATATATATATATATATATATATATATATATATATATATATATATGTGTGTGTGTGTATTGAATTTAATGAACTTAATCAAAGTACCAAATGTCGACATTCGCAACATCGACCATAATACTTTGACTTTGCAAACATCAACACGCTATTGCACAGGTGTCAAGCAACAGCGATGGCACATGCAAAATTACAAAAAAAATGTTTTTTTTTGCCGGGAGGTCAAGCCCCACTGCACCCCACATGCAGCCCCCACCCTTGCTAATTATATATACTAATTGGAAGATTGCACAATGTCAGGGAAAGGCCATAGGATCATAGGATCATAGGAAGTTTCTTGGATATTGGTCCTAAGGTTCTTATAAGCATAGCCAAGAGTTTAGCCCGTGTTTAGACAAATCAGAACCCGATGTCCCTGTCCAGCAAGGACATGAGTGGAATCCCAGGGTTGTATTTTTTTGTTTTTCATCCTGTTCTCCAGGTTGCGCTTAAAAAGGGGTAAAGAGGTACTCTGCTTGCCATGGAGAGGGAGTCTATTCCACAGATGGGGAGTCCTTGGGACGCAAATCTGTCCCACCAAGTCCTATTGCTCACAGACCAGGTTGAGGCCACGCGTGTGGGTTACTCGAGTGGAGCTTGACTGGCGGATATGAAGCAGTCCCAGCAAGGCGGCATCCGAAATCACCTTGTATGCCAGACAGAGGTCACCTCTGAGGAGTCTGTGTGAAACTGAGTAGAGGGATAGGACTTTTAGCCTAGCTGTGTATATTTCACAACTATGAGAATTGTGTAATCTCACACACCTGTTGACCAAATTTTACTACCTAAGCAGATGTGAACCATATGTGGATTCACTTAAATTCAGCTCACCATATATATATATATATATATATATATATATATATATATATATATATATATATATATTTATACACATATAGATAGACAGATAGATATATGCACATATATGCATGATATATATATATATATATATATATATATATATATATATATATATATATGTGCAGTCACTTTTGATGAGTTTCTGGTTGGTTGGTCACCTGGAAATGGTCAAGCCAGAATTTTCAAGCATTTTTTGGTTGAGTCCAAGGATAGGATGTGACCAGACCCCCATCCTCCATAAAACCCATGTTTAAAGTCTATTTTTTTTTTCATGGGCTTTCCATGGAAAACAATTTTTTTGCTACTCAGGACCCATATTAAAGCCTGTTCTGGTAGTTTGATAGAACAGAAATCAGTGTTTTGTGCCATTGTTTTTGGCAGTCAATGAATTCTGATATCATTGAAAGCTATATATGGGTGTATAACAGACTTGTAACAAAAAGGAATAAAACTCGAATATCAAATCTGAGGAGCAACTGGAACTGAATCACTTCCAAAGCTTATATCAACACAACTTTATTCCAAAAATGTCAGAGTTAAGTGCTTTCATCAAAAGACTTCTTCAGAACTGACATTCACAAGTCCCATGAACACTTATATATTAATTAAAAAACATTATCAATCTATCACCATTCATTATTAATAAATCAATTAAAATGGGTATATATGCACTTTCATAAACCAACATTTAAAGCAATCCCAATAAAAACATGAAATATATAAACTTGTAAACATTCACACTTCTAATTGTCGTAGTTTTAAAACAGATATAATAGTACAACTTTCATTTAGTCCTGGTGGGTTCATGGCATTCAATAATAACTGCCATTTTAGTTCACACTTATTCAAGTGGTCTTCTGTAACATAACCCCTTTCACCTTTAACTATTTGTTCAATTATAAAAAACTTGAAAACATGTGCAGGGAACAAAACTAAATGCCTATAAAGGGCGTTGGCATTCCTTGCTCTTCTAATATCACCCAAATTCTCATAAATTGTCTATCTTCCTATTAGTTTTGCCTACATAAAAAGCAGGACAAAACTGACATCAAGCAATATACACCACCCCTTTTGTTTCACAATTATAGTGACCTAAAGCTTTGTAAATTTTCCCATTAATATTAATATACCCACCATTCTATGAACTTCATAATTGACTGAAAAAAGCACCTAATTTCTTTCCAAAATTCTAGTAATTTCATAGCTATCCAGGGAAAAAGTGGATATAAACAATGTATTATTCTTAAAATTACCTGAAGTCTCAAACTCCACCCTCCTCACTTCAGTGCTGTTGGTGGTTATAATTGCCATATTTCCCACCTCATCTCCTAAAAGAGGTCTATATACCCCTTCATTTCTTTTTACCATAACTCCAGGCCAGAATAGCACACTACTCCCCAGACATAGTTGCTTTAACAGAAACCTGGCTAAATAAAAACATAGCTAACTAAGAAGTTCTCCCTACTGGCTACAATATCATTAGACAAGACAGACCACTTTGTAAAGGGGGTGGAACTGCCTTACTGTATAAATCCAACTTAACTGTAAGTCAATTACCAAACTCCTACCCCTCCCCCAATAATTGGGACATACTTATCTCACAACTTCAACTTCACCCCAAAAAGGTCATCACCACAATTGTGATCTATATTCCATCTGGTAATACACCTACTAGCCTTGAAGACTTCTTATTCTGGTGTTCTTTCACATACTCACAAGAAACCCTTATTCTGGGGGATTTCAACCTAGATTGGTTCACCTGCATGTCAGAACCACCAAGTAATCTAATAGATCTCCATGGCTACCAGCAGCTAGTCCAAATTCCAACTAGATGTGATAAAAAATCTAAAAGGGAATCCATCCTTGACTGGGTCCTAACCAACAACCCCACATTACACCCCCATGCAGGCAGTCTCCCAGACACCTTAAGTGACCACAACATAATATACCTTATATGTAAAAGCACTAACTATATATCCACTAGAAACATCTCTCCTGAGGTCCTCAATACTTTACTCTGTAACTGTGACTAGACACCCCTAAAAACCCTCCCACTTGACCAGGCTGTAGCATATTTCAACAAAACATTTCTACAATACCTAGACACTGTCGCTCCATTGCGCAAAATCAAAGTTAGAACTTCTATAAACCCCTGACTCAGTAAAGTAACCAAACAAATCCTCAAGTCCAGAGACACTGCCTGGCTTTACTATAAAAAAACAAAGAAACACAAAGCCTAAGTACCAAGAACTGCGCAACCATGCAAAAAATGCATTAGGCTGGACAAAAAGTCCTACTACACGACATTACAAACTAAATAGCAACACAACCCCCAAAAATTTTGGAAAAATGTAAACCAGCTACTAAAACCCACCCAAAATGCTACCCCCAAACCAACCACCCCTGACACTAAAGTTCCCATCGAAACACAATTCAACTCCCATTTTGTGAACTCAATTCTATCCTTAGTATCACAGGACAGTTCCTTCCTCACTATCCCCCCCAACACAAATAACACTAATACAAGCTTTACCCTCAAAACAGTTTCCACCACTTTAATCAAAAGCAAGCTCTCCAAACTAAAAACATCATCAACAGCAGCCGACCTACTCCACAGCTATTTCTTGAAACTCACAGCAGATGCTATTGCTATCCCAGTCTCCACTCTCATAAACATATCAGTTGTTGAAAACTATGTGCACAGACTCTGGAAAATATCCTATGTTACACCCATACATAAAGGCGGGACCTCCACTGAACTTAATAACTACAGACCCATTGCTTTACTCTCCCCCCTGGCCAAAATCCTAGAAAAATGCATCCATACCCAGGTGCTAAAATATCTCATAGACAGCAACATCCTGTCACCTACTCAGCATGGTTTTAGACCTGCCCATAATACCACTACAGCCCTCCTCTGCTTCACAGACACAGTAAACCATCTCAAAAACAAAGGCCTGCAGGTGTCAACTCTTTTTTTGGATATGTCCAAAGCATTTGACACAGTCTCACACCATATCCTGCTAAACAAATTAAACTAATATCACCTATCAAATTCCACTTTTACCTGGTTCCAAAGCTGCTTAACTGACAGGTACCAAGCTGTGAAATGGGAAAATTATCTCACTCCTCAGCTGCCCACAACTATAGGAGTCCCACAGGGTTCTAGCTTAGGACCACTACTATTCACAGTCTTCACAAATGACCTCATACCTGCACACAGCATGCATCTATCATCCAGTATGCAGATGACACTACCTTAATCTGTGCTGCACAAAACATTCCCAACCTCCTGCAAACAACTAGACTAGCATTCTCTAACGTTGAAAACTACCTTACCAAAGCCCAACTTATCCTCAATCCAAAGAAAACTCAGCTTATGATTATAACCAGTTCTAACAAAAACACTGATAACAGTCAATTCACTATCTACTCCACAAATGCTACTCCAATCACTCCAGTGGCACAGGCTAAGCTATTGGTAATAACCATAGACTCCCACCTAAAATTTGATAGTCATCTCAACTTAACTATTAAAAAAGTACATGCCAAACTGGGATCACTCAACCGTATCAAACCATTTCTTACCAACAACACAAGATCAGCCATTGCTCACTCCCAACTTCTATCCACCCTATTCTATGCATCTCCCATTCTGACTAATCTCAACAAAACTGAACTAAGCAAAATGGATGCCTGCTGTAACAGAATTGCCCACTTTGCTGCAAATTGCTCATATAGAATTAATCACTGCACTGCTTTGAGACAGCTCCACTGGCTTGAACTGCCCAACCTCCTAGCCTACAATCAGCTCTGCATCTGTCATTCGATCCATTACCTCCCCAGTAAGTGTCCTACCCTCAAAAACCCAGTACAAAATCACTCAGCCAAAAGGCCTCTTAGATCATCAAGCAAACTACTACAAGAAGTCACCAACAGCTACAATAGCTATGGAGATGCACTATATAGTAGTTCAATGGCTAAAAAATGGAACTCTGTCCCCACTAACATTCAAAACACATTGTCCAAAGCCTCCTTTAAAGACCTCATCAGGGAACATCTCAAGCAAAGTTGGCAGTGCCATGATTGCTCCCCAGGCTAGTAAAAGCAGATAAAGTAAACATACTAAACCTAGAGTACTTGATAACAGTTTTCAGTCTTACTCACAAACACTGGCTAATCTACAATGTATGTACTGTACCTGTGTACTATGTATGTATTCTACCTATGTTCCAAATTTCAGCTGTACACCACAAATCTATTAATTACCTTTATTTTTAAATTAATATTTTTTTTGTTTGTTCTCTCCACTGTAACTGTTGATGTGCTGCATACCACTGTAAAAACATGTCTTTTGTAATTTGTGTGTATACTGATCATGTCTAAATAACTAAATGTATCTGTAATTTTTCTATGTGGAGCTTTACTCCCCGGGCCTCTGCTGAAAAAGGGCCTTTTCGGCTCAGTCAGACACCCCAGGTTAACAAATATAAAATAAAATAAAATAAGTAAATAGATTTTTTATTTCCATTAAAAATTCATCAGAATAGACTCTATTTTTAAACATTTCTATCACCCTACTACATTCATCCCTGGGTGTATGTCTGCTTGTCACAAAAAGCACTGCAAGTGATTGAGCGCAAATGCTTGATCACCATCCTCTTGAATAAAAACAAAACTAATTTAAACATTTTTTTGCAGAAGGGGCAAGCTCCCTGCACCCCATACTAATTATATATACAACTCTGAGATCACATTACAGTCAGAAAAGAAAATATCTCACAATTCCCACTGTACTGTAATCTTTCACAGAAAAAAAATTATGTGCAATCAGCTGATTTTCAATCACACAATCCATTTTTTCTGTACAACAAAAACAATGATCAAGAAAGGAATGGAAGCTATATATATATATATATATATATATATGTATGTGTGTGTGTGTGTGTGTGTGTGTGTGTGTGTGTGTGTGTGTGTGTGTGTGTGTGTGTGTATAGTGTAAACTTTTGCTCGAGATGATTATCACTGTTGAAGTGATATCTATATATATATATATATATATATATATATATATATATATATATATATATATATATATATGCATATATTTATATGTGTGTGTGTGTGTGTGTGTCTGTGTGTATTTGTGTGTGTGCGCGCACGCAAACACAAAAACAAACTCACCAGCACCTCTGCAGTAGATTCACACTTGAATTTAATGAAAACCACAACAAAGTAAGCCAGGTTTCGACAAATGTCTTCTCCAGTAAACTGGTGCTTTTCTTTTTGTTGACTACTTACTGTGCACCTTTTTATCACCATGCACCTCTTTTTTGATTTTCTGTATATCTGTACACATATATCCAAGATGTGTATATATATATATATATATATATATATATATATATATATATATATATATATGAATATGGGTGCAGGACACCCCATCAAACATACACTACATCAACTCCTATCTGATGACACCATTTGGTCAATGCAGACAGATGGTCTGCAGATGTACAAGGTCAACAATCTCTGGAAAGGGGAATATCCCCTTTCTGCCAGGATTGTGTGATCCTGGAATTTGTATATATCATTACAGGGGGTGTGGCATTGGTTTAGTTCACTCTGAGGTAATTCCTGGAGCATATACAAAATGTGCCGATATTTGTGAATTTGATTTTATAACATCAATCTCGTGAGTGTCGCTGTAGTGTACTTTCAAAGGGGATGCCCTACACCCATACCAACATATATATGTACTATATATATATATATATATATATATATATATATATGTATATGTATATATATATATATATATATATATATATATATATATATATATATGGGTCTACTTCATAACACTGAAATTTCATAACATTGAATTTCATAACATTGAGACCAAAACATCAAAATCCCAAAGCACTAGGGGGCGTGGCCAAGGATGAACACAGGATAGCAGCAGATTTCTTCAGCTCCACCAACTTAACTGCACTGACAGGAAATAATTACTTTAAAAATCAACTAATGAAATAATTTTCTTTCTAAATACGTTTGGAATATTAGTTTCTTGAATAATATCTAAAAAAGAAAGAAAATTTCAATAATTTTCCTGTCAGAAATCATCTTGGAAATTTCTCTTTCATCACCTCTGTTCACAATGAGTTCCAGTAAGGCAAACAGTCAGGATTCCAGCATCAAGAAAGAGCTTCAGTCTCTGATATCTACTGTTCAGCAACTAACAACCAAAATGGACAAACTGGATACTAAAATTGATAACTTCATAGAAAAAAATACAAAACAAATGGATTTGTTACATCAAGGCTTGCAACAACAGAAGGCTCAGATTACAGGCATAGAAGAGACTGTTAATGATATGGAGAACAGAATCCAGGAAGAAGAAATTAACATTGAGTTTTTGCTGAAGCAGAACACACACCTACAATCCAAACTTGATGACCTGGAAAACAGATCTAGATGCAATAATATTAGGATTTTTGGACTGCCAGAAAATATAGAAGGTAACAACATTACTTCCTTTTTAAATACTTGGCTTCCCAAAACTTTAGACTTGTCAGAAGCATTTTCTTTTGGTATTGAAAGAGCCCATAGGTCCTTATCTAATTTTAACTCTAACAAAAAGTATCCTAGATCAGTTATAGTAAGATTTTTATCATCTTATGACAAGGAGATGGTATTAAAATCTGCATGGGCTAAAGCACCTATTAAAATTAATGAGGCAACTGTGCATTTTGACAATGATTATTCTTCCTTGGTAATAACTAAAAGAAATTTTTTTTGCCATTAATAAGAGAGCTTAAGAAAGCACAGTTCAAAACTTACCTTTTATTTCCTGCCAAACTAAAAATCTTTTTACCTGATGGCCCTAGAATTTTTGAAGACTTGGACTCTGCTTTGCTGTATATTAAAAAAAATAAGATATTAGATAAAATAGAAGATATGGAATGGGCAAGTCCTAAAAATGATGGCAACAGGAACTTCTTGAAGACTTCAGAGAAGCAAAAGACTAAAAAACAAATGACATGTTCTATATTTTTTTTTCTTTTTTTCCTTCTCTCTTAATCTCTTCAAATACAGTTACTGCATCTCCAGAAAGCCACAAATATTTTAAAGATTTATTCAAAGTTATTTTTCTGTGTGCAAAGAACTGTTTTTGTTTCATAAATAGTCAAACTCTCTGAGGAACAAATAACATGCTATCAATCAACTTGTTTCTCTTTGTGATAAAGAGACCTAAGGTTAGTAATTTGATACATTTTCTTTCTCTTCTTGTTTTAAATAATGGCATTCTTTATAAACCATGCATTTAGTAAGGGATGGGAGAGGGCAAGGAGAGAAGTATGATGTAAAATATGGAAAAAGTGAAATAATAACTTATTAGTTCTTTAAAACTATATATGCTGTTTAAACACTATTGCTAAATATTATATCAAGACTTTATTGCTTATACATGATTACAAATAACATGTCATGATATAATTGCAAATAATTAGAACTAAAATAGTTGTAAGTAATATGTTTCATGTTTAACTTTATTAATACAAACAGCAAGTACTATTTCTTTGTAGATACTCTTTGAAGCTTCCTTTTTTTCTTTTCTCTCTACTCTTTTCCTTTTCTTTTTTTTCCCTCTCTCTCTCTTATAAGTACAGTTATATGCTTCTGATAATACTGATATATGTATATAATAAGATTTGTATGAGAAAATGAAATGGGGCATATAAAAATAAGTTGTATAATATGTTAAATAACTGTAGGCTTGGTTTCACTGTCATAGAGACTGTAATGTCTTGTAAAATACTTCGCGAAGATTTTGCACTGTTTAGTTTCATTTCTATTACTAAATGAATGTCAGTCACTTGTATTCATTAAAATTCCCGCCAGAATGTTAAGGGAGACAATTTGGGATGTGGGTTACCTCGTGAAGAGTGTCCTCAAGTTGTTTTAAAAGCTTCAACACTCAGAATACATGCAGAGAAGCTGAATGCAGTCATTTTGAACTTTGACCCCTGATTTCACACTGACACATCGCAGATTCAAGAAGAACACTGTTCCAGGAAGTAGAACTGCTGTAAATGCGACTTTGTGATGAAAAACAAACTTTATGACATCTAAATGTGAGTTATTCTTTATAACAACTTACTTATTTAAGATGTAATTTCTAAAATATGAAAGTTATAATGATTTTAAATGATTCAGTATGCCATAGTAAGCAAGTGAGATATTTTAGAAGGCATAGAAGGTAAAACACATATACACATGTTTTTGAAAGCTCACATGACTGCAGCATATTAATGTATATAAATACTTATGATTTAAACATATATAATGTTATAAATCATTTGCCTTAACTAACTGACAAGCACAAGTATCATTATGTCTATATTTTAGAAGAAACTGCCATGTGACATATTTTAAAGCTGCAGTTCAGATATATAAAATATAGATGGCTTTCATCACAATGATTTATGTATAACTAGGAATTATCAGTATGACTTCTAAACATATGTATGAGTATAAATATTTTATTTACTGGTAATAATAAGTATGAGAAAAAAGCTTTGGTGCAAGTAATTTAAAGTTTTTTAAAACTGTTAACTGCATTTCTATGGCAGAAAGTAAGAATACCCTAATATATGTGATGTCTGAACCATTATAGCCTAAGTTAATGAATCCAAATGAACATAAGAACTTATTTTTACAAACTTTTAATAAACTAATATATAGATATGCTCCTTTTTGTTCCCATTATCAAGTTTATTAGAATGCTATTTTTGATTATGAGTGTATTTTACAAAAAAAGATGTACATAGTAATATGAGCTGTTTCTAAATGTTCTTATTTGTTTATATGAAGCTGATTTATAAATTGTTTAGCTTTGTCTTACTAGATAATCTAATTAAATGAGGTTAACTTTAGTTAATAATAGTTAGTATTGAATTGATATGGTGGCAGCTGAGGTACTGCTGCTTAGGATAGGGGGATAACTTGAGTGGTATGTGTTACTCAAAATTGGAGTTCTTAACTCCAGGCTGGGTGCAATGTTTAATCCTAATTTTATTTTCACCTGTTTATTGTTGTTTGTATATAGTTCTGACATCCACAACACATTTTATAAACTTATTGTCACTACAAATAAAAGTGAAGCTTATACAAAATCCCATAAGATTTTCAATAAATACAGCTATAATTAATGGTACACCTAAAGGAGGAGGTATACTATCATTTATTTTGTTAATTGTTATTCTGGTTATATGTTTTATTTGTTTATAAAAGCTAAATGATTTCTATAAAAGGAATTTCTTTAAACATTAATGGACTGAATAACCCATGTAAAAGGGCAAGTTTAATGAGATACATTAATTTGCATAGGGCCAACTTAGTATTCCTTCAAGAAACACATCTCCTGAAAAAGGATATTGATAAATTAGCCACTAATAAATATACAGTCTTGGTTAGTTCAGAACATACTCAGAAAAAAGAGGAGTGGCTATTTTATGGAATAAAAGTATGCCCATACCTAAAACTATTAAGTCTTATAAAGATGATAAAGGAATGTTTTGTATGGTTACAATACAGATTAATGGAAAGACATATGCATTAATCAATGTATATTGGATACCAGGAATTGGCATTAATACAGTGAAACACCATCTCAATAAGATCATATCATTTTCAATATGAGATATTATTTTAGAAGGTGACTTTAATTGTATCCTACATGAAAAAGATACTACTACTATAGGAAAAAGGAAAATTACATCTAATGCAAAACATTTAAAGGATTTTGTTAATTTATATCATTTGAATGATATTAATAATCAGATAGATTCAAAATCATTACCATACACTTTTTTTCTAACAGATATAAAACTTATTCAAAAATAGATAGAGTCTTTATTTCTAACCAGATGGTTACAGACTTAATTAATTCTAAAAATCATTTTGTGTCCTATATCAGATCATAATTCAATTGTCTTTGAGTTTATGATAAAAAGTACTTACAATGTTCAGATCAAAAGGATACCAGCATACTTAACTCAACTAAAAGACTATAAAGATTATATACTTTCAGAAGTGCAACATTTTTAGACATAAACAATACACCTGAAGTCTCCATTGTTTATGTTTGGGATGCTTTAAAATCATATTTATATGGACAAAGTATCAGATGGTATAATAATAAAAGGAAATCTTGGGACAAGGAATTACTAGATATTCAAAGCAAATTAGACTAATACAAACATAATAATAAAGAAAATATTATGGACAAAAAAGTAATTGAAGAAATAAATAAATTAAATGAGAAATACAAAGAAATTTTAACTCATAAAGTTAAAATAACATTAGAGAAATATAAGTTTTGTCTTACTCAATAAGTCCCAAATACTTACATAGACTTAAAAATAAAACAAAAAGGTTGAATAAACAAAATCATATCAAAGACATTTTCTCTCCAAGGAAAAAGAAGAATGTTTCTAGTTTACCAGAAATATTAGATGAATTTAGAAATCACTTTCACAAAATTAATCATAATAACATTAACATGGAGCCTAAAGATAAAATAAAGAAATTTATAACTACAAACATGAACAAAAAACTTAATAAACAACAGACTAAACTAATGGATAAAAATATTTCATATACAGAGGTTATTACACAAATAAACAAGCTTAAATCAAACAAAGCACCAGGTAATGATGGTATTATACCAGAGATCTATAAAATTCTTCCCAAAAGTACTTACTCATTAATACATAAGGTTTTTATTTTGGCCCAAAATGAGTTAACAACTCCCCCATCTTGGCAATACACATTTATTTCACCAATTTTAAAAACCAATAAAGACCCAACCAGATGCACTTCATATAGACATATTTCATTACTTAATGTTGATTATAAAATGTTTATGAGTATTTTTGCTGATAGATTAAAGACAATCATCCCAGGCATTATAGATATAGACCAGACAGGCTTTATTGTAAATAGAAATACTTTTGATAATATAAGGAGAACTTTAACGTTAATTGATTTTGCAAATAGGAAAAAGAAAGATTTAACACTTATTAGTCTCGATATAAGTTCAGCATTTGATTCAGTAAGTTGGGACTACTTGTTTATCTTACTCAAACGCCTCAGATGCATTTGTAAATCTAATTGAACATCTATATAAAGGAGCATTGGCTTACATTAAGATAGGAACATATGTCTCACAAAAATACCCATTTTAAAAGGTACAAATTATTTACTTTAATAATGGAGCTACTGATATAGAAGGATTTGATATAGATGAAAATACAATATCTAAAATTCAACTTTTTGCAGACGATGTTCTAATTATATCAGCTGGATCTAACTCTTCTATGCAGTCCTTATTTGATAAAATGATGGATTTTAAAAATATCTCTGGTTTAATATTCAATGAAGAAAAAACTAAAATATTACCAATATACACACGAAAAAATGTCCTCATTAATGATTTTAACAAATATATACCCAACGCAGGTCAGATAACTTACTTTGGTATAATATTAACTAAAGATATCAAATCTATTATACATAATAATTATAGTACATGTCTTCTCAATATACAAAATCTTTTCAATAGCTGGGACAATATGTTTTTTACCATGGAAGAGAGACTCACAATTATTAAAATGATAGTATTCCCTAAGATATTATACTTAATACAATCAATAATACTCCCACCTACAAAAATAATTATTAAGAAATTGAATTCACTAATGTTAAATTTCTTATGGGCACCTAATAGACCTAGGATTACATTAAAGAAACATACTAATAGCTGATCTCAAGGGGGCATTTCATTTCCAGACTTTAATTTATATACTATCTCTTCTATTATAAAAGTTATTACTTTGTTAATAGATCAGTCATATGTTGCAAGATGGAAAGATTACTGGGAACTAATTAGCATTCACTTCATGAAAATCTCTTTAATACATAAAAATATTATTGTAAATAACCCCATGTTATGGTTACTAAAAGAATTTTGTACTTCATCCATTACACCAAAATATGTAGTTAGTTACCCATTAAATATTATTATCAGTTATCGTAATTTTATATTCATGCATCGTATAAGGAATGGAATTTTATTATATTCCTATAATGTATACACAAGGTATGCTTTTGTCAACCACCTCTGAAAGAACTCTTTTAGTCACAGAGAATGATTTAAAGTATTGGTATCAGTTGCTGTGTGATAATAAAGTAAAAAATTTAGACTTCTTAAAGCAAGAATTTGATTTGAGAGAAACATGTTGGTTAGAAATTCAGGCTTTTAGACAACATCTTATTAATAAAATTGATTTAATGTCTTTAACAGTTAAAGAATCTGTTCCAATACTGATTGATTATTTGATATTAAATTTACAACACAGAGTTTCTGATAAAGGTAAGCTCTCATACATACATAAAATTATCAGAGAAGAAACTCATTACAGTTCAGATACCTATTGGAATTATTTCACTTCCATTAATGGTGAATCACCAAAACAACAAGATAAACAATATATATTGGAATCTGCTTATAAAACTACTTCTTCCATTAATTGGAGACTTTTTACTTGGAAATTTTTACATAGATCCTTCTATACACCTTTAATGATGAATAAAATAAATAATAAAGACAACTTATGTAAAAGATGTAATGTAGAAATAAATGCTGATTGGTCACATATGTTTTACGACTGTATAAAATTGAAGGAATATTGGAAGTTAATCAATGTTTTTTTGCAGGCCCTTTTCACAGATAATTTCACTGTTTCTAAATCACTTATATTATTTAACACACCTGTTCCTAAAAGTGTTAAAAAAGTTAAACTTCCCTTATTATGGTCTATTCTAGCAGTGGCTAGAAAAATAATAACCAGAAATTGGATTTCAGATACCCCTCCTTCATTTAATGAATTTAAAAATGTTATGACTGAAGTGTGTCATATGGAATTGATGACAATAAAATCAAGAACTACTAGAAAAACATATTATTATATTATATGGGATACTTTACAAAACCTGTTAAAAAATCTTAGTCTCAATAGCATGACATTATTGTTTAATCAATTGATTTGATTTGTAGTGGATGTCTTTGTAAATACTTTGGTTATTTTATTGAATGTTATAACTATTTCTATTTTGATTGCTTGTATAAAATTGTTATGATATTTATTTTGTATGTTAAAAACAATAAACTTGTTTTAAAAAAAAAAACCCAAAGCACTGAAAACCCAAAACACTGAAAACAAAGAACACTGAAAATGTACTTCATAACACTGAAAACTACAATGCATATGTAAATAACATCCACTCCACCTATAAAAACACCAGTAGGATGATCTTGGAGTTGGTATATTTAATTTACGGGGGTGTGGGGGGTACAGGGGGGCTTGCCCCCCTGCAGAAATGCAGTAGAAAGTGTATTTGTTTGTTAGTTAGGTGTTGTAGGTGAAGCGGATCTTAATTACTTGAGCAAAGTAGTTTTCAGTGTTATGAAGCACACTTTCAGTGTTCTGTGTTTTAAATGTTTTGGGTTTTCAGGGTTTTGAATTTTCGATATTATGGTCTCAATGTTATGAAATTCAACGTTATGAAATTTCAATGTTATGAAGTTATATATAATATATATATATATATATATATATATATATATATATATATATATATATATATATAAATATATTGGGGTCTACTTCTACTCACCGAAATTGCAGTTCTTCGAATTCCAAACAGCCGACTCCACTTCAGTGAACTGCCATTCTATCGAAAGCATGGACTACTGAACTCTTTTCCCTGGGAAAAGAACCACAGAGCCACCAGGGAAAAAGAACTGAATGGAAAGAAATTAAACACACCCAAGTGGGGGCTTCACCCCCACACCTCCCCTAACTAAATATACCAACTCGAAGATCACGCTACGTTGGGGGAAAGGGCAAAGTTCACCCTGGTGGCCAAGGGGTTCGTGTCCCAGAGGAAAGGTGTAGAAGTAGACCCATGTATATATAGATAGATTTAGATATATAGATATATATAGATAGATATATAGTTATATAGATATATAGACACACACATACACACACATACACACACACACACACACACACACACACACATATATATATATATATATACATACATACATACATGTATGTATGTATGGCAATTTGCAATTTTGTTGATCTATTATTGGCTGACAATCAGTAGGTTGACCCTGTTTGATTAACAGCTACTTGACTTTAGCAGTATGAGGCTATGCTACAGCAAGGGTCTGGACTCTTGCATTTGCAAATGTTCTACTACCCATTCTCCACTGTTTTGTGATTTCAATGTTGGTATATATATATATATATATATATATATATATATATATATATACACATATATATATATATATATATATATATATATATATATAGATATGGGTGTAGGGGGTTCAAGGGGTCTTGCTCCACTGCAAAGCAAGTGTGTGCATACTTTCTTCTCTATTTCTAGGAGGATGTATGCTATATTGTTAGAGATATGTGTATCTCCCCAGTTGTTCTTCTTCTCCAGCATCTATGCCATTAATCAAACAGGGTCATCTGGGTTGCAGTCATGGTGGCTTGTTTATATGCTACTTTAAATCTTAGCTATATGCAACATTTTGTCAAATATACTACTTATGACTGCATTCTATTCAGTACAGTACAGTACAATATTACAGTCTGATAACTAATTTCAAGTACACTACAAAACAGATTTAAAATCAACTAAGAAATCATTGGCAAATATGCCTGTAACTTGTCCTCTTTTGAGAGATTATAGTGATATTCCATTCCAGTAAAATGTTACTTCCATGTCTTAAACATAATTTTAGGCATTATTGCTAATAACTTTTGTGTTATTTTGTTTGTTACTCGAAACAGTCAGACAAACTACCATTTCTGCAGTAGTTAGATAACAGGTTATTTTCTAACAAACCATGATGGGATAACATTAAGGAACTGCGTATCTTGTAATGTTTCATGTGATTATTTTGTCTCACAAGGTATGCTACTGCCAGTTGGGTAAGTTTGTGCTTTTAAGTTCCTGTTTATAGCTTCCTTCTTGTATATGATATGTTTCTGTTATCATTGCATTGCTGGCATTATATGCTATGTGGACCTCTTCTCATTGCGCTCCACTTAAATGGGTCTGTCCAGTTGGATTTCCCAGTTAAACAAATAAACAAGCAAATAAATGCATATTTTGCAATGTTACTTGCAGCTGCTTCCCTTTGCATGTTATTCTGCTTCACTGATCTCTCTTCATCAAATCTACCCATGGCATAATCTTACCGTCTTCTCTACTGAAAGACTAGACTTGATGTGCTTTCATCCTCATAGATATTTTATCTTGTTGTCTTCCGGATCTATATCAGAAGATCAAAGTTTCAAAACTTCGAATCTGATATGGTTGACACCATATGATCGAAGTCTTGAAACTTCTAATCTTTTAACGGAGATCTCTGTACAGTGTGGAAAGGAAAGAGTTCCCTTTTTTGCACTGTACTGCGATCTCGGTGTTGGTCTATTTAAGTAACGGGGGGGTGGGGGGTGCAGGAGGGCTTGCCCCCCTGCTTAGAGAGTTTAAATGGTTTGTTTTCTAGGTTGTTGTGTTTTATTACATTTTCGATGTTTCAAAACTTCAATTATATGGTGTCAACCATATCAGATTCGAAGTTTTGAAACTTCGATCATGTAATATAGATACTTGTCTTCTAACCCCACTCAGAAGAAGGGACATAATATAGGTTTTTCAAGAAGTGGTGTAGTCAGGGCCATGTGAAAAGTGACTGCAAAGGAGTCTCTGCTTAGTCTATGTGACACTCTTGCTTTTGCCAGTGTTATACAGCTACAAGCACACAAACAAATTGGCTACGAGTCAATGTACAGATTATAAACTGGAACACATTCCCTCATTTCTCGTGAGATACCTGACTAATATGTTGCAGGCATTACCAGACTTAGTCATGCCAGTGGCAACAAAGTATTAAGATATAGAACCAACTCTCCCCCAAAGAAATAGACCTCCTTCTGGGTTGCTTGCTCTTATCCCTCCCCAGGTTGTCTCACTGATACATTATACTTTTATTTCTGGACCATTGGTATTGGTACTAGAAAGGGCCGCTCATGCATTTGATTCTGATCTATCAGATGAAGCATTGTAATACAAAAGGTTTCAGAATGGCACATATTGTTCAAACAGAGTACATACAAGTTATCATCTTACTGATCGTTTCTGCAGCCCCCCGTCTACTTTAAATCTTCCTACATGAAAGCTTGACTCTGTATGATATGTGCATATACATGGTGCTCAGTATATCTGAAAATGAAATTAATTAAAAGGCAGACGATATGTATTTATTCATGTTAGAGGAGAAAACAAGTTTGATTATGAGCAGCTGGATCAGGAGGCCAAGTTTAAGATGACGGAACTTCTGGCCTTGTGATAGTTTACTGTAAAGTGCAACCTGCAGTCTGTCCTCTACACATGCATATTTAAATGTAGCCTCATTCACTCAGTCACTTAATTGCCTTACTTAAACATAAATCTATTACATATGTAAGACATATCTATTACATCTGTAAGACATATCTATTACATATGTAGTACCTCTCAATTATAATGAAAAACATAACATTCTAGTGTGAAGAAGGAAAGCAACATCAAAACTACAGAAATATATGTTGTATGATGCATGACTCACTCCTGTGAAGACTGGGAGATGGTATAACAGAGGAATATGGTTCAGCAGGCTGATTTAGCAAAAGTAAATAAATAAGTAAATAAATAAGTGAACAAATCAATTGGGACAGATAAATTAAAAGGAAAACTTACCAAGATCTTTTGTCACCTCCACTCCACACACTTTTGTGATATCACTAAGTTTAACTCTAGACACTGGGGCAAATTAATAAAGCTCTGGCATATTGCCAGCTTTGTGCAGTAAAGGGCATTGCTCAGTCACTCTTTGACAGTCCTATTGATTGTCTAGCTGAGCAGCACAATCATCTATGTGATAGGTTATACCCTGGCACACATTTTTCCCTTTTATAACGTGACATTTAGTGTGATTTCTCAGACAAAGAAAGAAATTGTTACACAACTGGTTTTATACCTGTTAGATTTCTATTTTCTGTAGCCTGTATTTGATAATTAAATATACAATACAAAAGCATCTTCAAGCTCTGTAAGTTATAAAATCTTGGAATGGGTCAGTTATATTTTAGAAATATGTCTGTTGGCCAGCTGATAAGTAGATGGTACATGCCTTGGTGTTTACCCACAGAGTGGAGTATTGTTGGGCACAAGAGCCCAATCCAAATAATCAAACTAGTGCCAGCTTTACACTTGGAAAATGTTATCCATACAGAGATAGGATATCGTATCATTTATACAATGTTTATATTTGTTTTACATTTTAGTAACAACATTGTGAGTGGTACTTTTTGTCTTGGTCCTATGTGATTATACTAAAACGATGTTGTGGAGAAAGGTGTATTGTCCTTACCGATATAAATGATGATGGATGTATTATCCTTACTGATATACATGATGATGGATGTATTGTCCTTACCGATATACATGATGATAGATGTATTGTCCTTACTGATATACATGATGATGGATGTATTGTCTTTACCGATATACATGATGATGGATGTATTGTCCTTACTGATATACATGATGATGGATGTATTGTCCTTACTGATATACATGATGATGGATGTATTGTCCTTACTGATATACATGATGATGGATGTATTGTCCTTACCGATATACATGATGATGGATGTATTGTCCTTACAGATATACATGATGATGGATGTATTGTCCTTACTGATATACATGATGATGGATGTATTGTCCTTACTGATATACATGATGATGGATGTATTGTCCTTACTGATATACATGATGATGGATGTATTGTCCTTATCGATATACATGATGATGGATGTATTGTCCTTTCTGATATACATGATGATGGATGTATTGCTCTTACTGATACAGATGATGATGGATGCATTGCTCTTACTGATATACATGATGATGGATGTATTGTCCTTACAGATATATATGATGATGGATGTATTGTCCTTACTGATATACATTAGGATGCATACATAAGTACAAATTTGGACTGCATTCTGAGTTACTCTGATGCTGTTATTTTACAAAAAATGTTCAGTTTTTTTCTTGAAAATGGACTAATAGCATACCTCTTAACTGTCCAGATTTTCGCAGAATGTCCAGATTTATGCCTCATATTTTGGTCTGTTCCTCATAAAATTTGTGGTTTCAAATAAATCTCTGAGATGATTTGAGGATTGATGTCAGTAAATAATTGCATACATTTGAGTTTCAGACTTCATATCCTTCAGAAAATACATGCTAAGTTAAATCCTGTTATTCTAGCTACTTTATAAGTTTATAAAAGCAATATTTAAAATCTGTCCCTATTTTTGGGCCTTTGTCCCTTATTATGTCAGGCTTTGTCCAGATTTCTTGCAGTAAGAGGTTAAGAGTTATAGTAAGGGTGTTCTTTTCGGTATGAAGCTCTGTGGAGAATGTGTATTTTTATTGTTTGTAAGCTTGATACCAATCTGCTAGTATTAACTGCTTCCTCTTCATTTCAGTATTTCATTTTTATACAGTGAAAGTCGTACTCAGTGGGGATTCAGTTGCCTATTTCAGGCCATTTGCAGAACATGGTTATATATACTGCATTATTCTTTCTGATTATTTTGTCTTTCTTTTTTTTCCTGTGTCATTTCTGTATGGTAACAGATCCAAAGTAAACTAATACCGTGTTGAAATTACATGTTTACGGTATGTACTGTGCAGCAACAGAGGTTAATATTTGGGGTATACAGAATGAGAAAGTAGGAGACACAGAAGAAGTACAAACAAAGATAATTTTCTGCAGCACTTGAAATGCTTTGTTGGATGTACATCCATAATAATGAGAGGAAGGGCTGATAATTGTCAGAATACAGAACAGGATTATTTTAAGATGTGTCAATTAGATAGCATCTCTATGAAACTCTGTATTAGCTGCATTTCTGTTTCCCAGTAAACAGTGAAGTCAATAGTGAAAACAACCAAATTGAGGTGACTGTAGTGTTAAAACTGTGTTCTTATAGCCATCATGGTTTTAAGTTATGATTTCCTTCTTTATACTTCTGCGCTTTGTGTTGCATTATGGAAGTGTTTGACTGGCTTAGAAAAACAGTTTACACAGTCGACATTTTCTTAGACAAAACAAAATCCTGCTTTGCATCCAAAAACATACACACACACACACACACACACACACACACACACACACACACACACACACACACACACACACGCGCGCACACACACACACACACACACACACACACACACACACACACACACACACACACACACAAACTACAGCTATCACATTATAAACACAGAATGAAAATGCCTATTCTTTATTAAATATCAGTTAATAACTTTCACACAGCCAAACACTGTAGGTTCAATGTCTTTTTAAAATATATCAACATCCAGATGTACAATACCACTTCAGACACATTTTCATCATAATTATTCATTTACATACTTTAAAATAAATATGCCCAAACTGACTGTAGCAGCTTCTTATAAATATTTAAACATATTAAAACATTTTGTAATATTACACAGTTAACAGCCTTTAATCGGAATAATATCTGACCTTCATTAACTTGTTATAGCTTCTATGTCATTGTGTTCATCATGGGTATACTTCACTTTGTTGAAAAACCTGTTTGTTGAATACCTTTTTGTTGAACCCTATTCGTGAAACACTTAATCCATTGAACGTTCATTTAAACAAAATTTTTCCCAGGGGAAAAAAACGCTTGGCCATCATCTGGAATTTGCCCTTTTCCCCACTGTACAGCAATCTCGGAGTTTGTATATTTAGTTGGGGGTGTGGTGGGTGTAGCCCCCCACTTGAGTGGGTTTTAAATATTGCTATTTTTGTGACAATTGCTGGTTGGCCTAGTGGTTATTTTCCCTGGGAAAACTTTTGCGTAAAATTTCATTCAATGGATAGAACTTTTGACAAATAGGGATTCGTAAATAGTTCATTCGACGATGTGATATAGACCTGTTCACCATAATGCTCCTATCCTAATGTTTTTCCAAAGTTTTGCTCAATAAAGATTGCACTCATATCTATTCTTCAGGATGCTATGCAGTGTCTATGATGACAGATTTATTTCCCTGTAACACATTTGACTTCTGCTTGTCCTGTAATCTAGACCATGACTAATACAAAAATCTTATAAAGGTCTACCTAGTTATCAACTGGTTAATGAGAAATTGTATGTTGGATGGGGTGGGAGTCCAATATATGCTGCTCAGATATTAATAAAAAATACTCATCACAAATAAATTTAATATATCTAAAGAAAAAAGGGGTGTTGTCTAACTGATATCTGTAAAATCTGCCCAATAATAGCAAACCACCTACAAGTGCTATAAAATAATGTAAAATTATAAAACCATAAATGTAATTTAAGTAGCTTATTAAAACCACAGTGGACAGAATACTTTTGGTATCTCAACTATAAGAGGTTTCAAGGGAGTGTAATCTTCAAAAACAGAGTGCATGGTTAAATCCAGCACACCAGTTTCATTTCAGTTAATATTTCAACTTTCTAACATAAATGCATTCATGCTTTCATTCATTTTCTGATACACACTTTAACCTGTTCACTGTTGTAGGCTGCAATGTCACAGTCTATCCCAGCAAACAGTCACTATAAAGCATAAAACCTAGCATGGGTAAGATGCCAGTCCACTATTTGAATTTGTTAGAATTAAAGGAATTGAAATGGATATTGAGGTTAAAAGGGCATTATTCTCCAGGTTTAAACCTCTATATTTCTATAAAACCCTATCTCAACGCACGTAGATGAGCTTTATAAAGAACGTACACATAGTATTTATGAGATTATACTATAATAGAAGCATATACCTTACACAAGGTTTTTTTCCCCTTTTATTTATATTTCGTTTAGTTTTGTAAGTCCATGGTTTCACCTTTACTTACATATACATGTATATTTTTATCGATATATTAATTTATTTTGTTCCATTTTTACACATTGAAAAATGGCATATATTCGATATTAGTTTTCTTCATATTTTATCTAGGTGCCTTTTTCATTTGTCATAAAATGTTTCTCAAACTGTTTATTAATCCACTTTGCCTGCACCTTATTTAAACACCTTTATATGTATTTGTAAATTAATAATAAATGTTTCGAGATGAATTCAGTATGAAAATATAGTAATTAAGTCTTTTATTATATATATATATATTCTATACTTATGTTAAAAGCTTTTACACTGTTTTTTATACAGTTATTCTTATACTGCTCATACTCTCAGTGAGTATATGTCTTTAAATTGCAGTGCATTTTTAATTAAGGTTTTTAATTGTTCTCAATCAATTGCTCATTGAGTTAATTGCTTTTAAGTAATTAAAGCATTTTTTGTCACTATATAAGAACACACTGTTTTGCTAGTATTTTTATGGTCTGAGGAAGCGTACTGAAAGGTACGCGAAAGCGCTTACCAAATAAACTTCTAATTTTATTCTACAGTCGTGCTGAGTCCAAAGTTTTTCTGTTTGCAATATTTGAACTTTCTAACATAAATGCATTCATGCTTTCATTCATTTTCTGATACACACTTTAACCTGTTCACTGTTGTAGGCTGCAATGTCACAGTCTATCCCAGCAAACAGTCACTATAAAGCATAAAACCTAGCATGGGTAAGATGCCAGTCCAGCATGGCATGTGTACACTCATGTTCACACTGCACAGACTTACTGGTACTTTGGAAGATTGTCAGTTCACTTAACTGTGTGTCTTTGTGGTATGGATGGAGGCTGGAAACCCAAGTAAAAACCTAAGCAGTAAAGAAGGCACTACAGATAGAAACCAAACAACAGGCCCAAGTAATATGAGGTCAAAATAGTAATGGTGTGTCGCTGTGCCACAGAAATATTACATTAATAAAGTAAAAATGAGGGAAATGGAGGTTAGGACAATCAATAATTCTTATGACCACCTGGGTGATGGCCTCTTGTGATTGGCTGTCATCAAAGGTGAATGACTGGGATAGTTTGTAATGGGATGGCTAATGGTCAGAAGGTACAGGCAGAAAAAGATGCAGTAAAAAATGTTAAAGCTCTTCAGAATTAAGACAAATAGGCTTCATATCAGTTTAAACAGCAAATGGAAAGAAAGGACACAAAAGGCACATACCAGTCATCACAATGGATTTTTATAGATCTAGTGCATAGGCACCTGTTAATATTCCAAGGACTGAAACTGCGATCCTCAGAATTACAAAACTGCAAGTGCAAATGGAGAATATTTTCAAAGTCTGAGATTACAGTACTTTACAGTATTCCCCATTCTCTGAGGAGCTGTGATCTTGGACTGAGCATATAAGTAACAGGGATGTGGGAGGGGGTTAGATTTCTCATACTGGAAATGCAGGGTGGTTTTCTTCCTTTTTTAATTTCTCCAAGTCTTTTGGGGTTCTAATACTTTGATGGGAATGGACCCCTTTCCTAAGTCAAAGTATGATTAAAAAAGTCCAAAGACCTGTATAAACTGAGCAAACGTCCCAGCAAACACAATATATAATAAATTCAAGTACAAAGAAGTATTTTGAGACATAACCAGGCTTCTTTCATAAAACAGGAAAGCTTTTATTCCAAACTAGCATAAGCACTTTCGCAGCAACACTTGCTGCTTCATCAGATGTATAAAAGCTACCACACTGTATCAACTTATATATAGTGCATTCCTAGTCACATGTTCAATTAAATCAATAAACTCTTAAAAAACAACGTTCAATAAAAATAAACCTAATCCGTATATTTTACATTAAAACAGCGTATATGCCTAACAAATCTAAAGCCAGTCATAAAGCTGTCAACATAAAATGCATTTTAAATAAACAAATATTATTTAAAAACAAACTAATATTCATCTATAAAGTGACCGTGCCTTAAGCATGGGTTTAATAGGTACTTTTTCATTTAATTCTGAACCATAATCTGCTCTAAGCCTGGCTATCCATTTACTTTCCAGACATTCAGTCTTATTTCTTATATCACCTTTCCTCTGATTAACTTCAGTCCTTCCTATAACCTGAAATTTAAAATTATCTGCTGTTGAAGTTTCTTTCACATGCTTGGATAAGGCATTATTTTCTGAATCAATCTTAATATTGTATAAGTGTTCCCTTATATGGTCCCTTAACAACCTATCTGTTTTACCCACATAGAATGTGTTGCATATGGTACAACAGACTAAATATACTACATGCTCAGTACTGCAAGTGACAGAAACATTACATGTATATTTTCTCCCTTGATCTGGATAAGCAAATTCACCTGAACTAGCTATATAACTACAATAATTTCAAGAACAACACAGTCTAGTAACAGCTTTACCAGTCATCTTACTTTTACATGAAGACTTCTTATTAATAAGTTTCTTCAGATAACATATTTGTTTTAGAGACCTTTTTTTCTTATACACAAAACTGGAATTTTCACCAACTATATCCTTCAATCCCATATTTGATGTCATAATTGGCCAGTACTTCTTAATAACATTCACAACATATCTTGAAGCACTAGAAAATTTGACTGGTATATTGTATTTCTTGTTATTAACTTGTTTAGAATGCAACATTGGAAGGTTGGATGAGAAGTAGGGTCTACCTCTGTCTAACCTATCTCTTTGTCACTCCTGCTAATATATTTTATACTTTCATCTTGTTGTAGCCTCTTGCTTCAAATTTATCTTCCAGGTCTTTAAATTCTCTCTCAAAGTTTTCAGCATTAGCATTCACACTTGAAACTCTTAAGCCTTGACCCCGTACAATGTTATCAAATATATAACAAGGGTGCATACTACTGGGATATAAAAAATTATTCTTGTAACAAGGTTTCCTATATAACATAGCATCTATTATACCTTCACCCATAACCTTAATGGGCACATCCAAAAAACTAATTTCTACTTTAGAAAAATTAACAAACCTAAGAAATGTGGTACTGTTGTTAATGTAGCCAACAAAATATCAAAGTTCATTTTCTGTACCCTTCCAAATCATAAACAAATCATCAACAAATCTCCTGTAAAATAAAATCTGTGAACAAAATGGACTGCAAAAACATGATCTAATACCCATATCACCATTATCAGGTTGACGTAGCTATTAGCACATGATGTGCCTGTAGCTACACCATCTTTTTGTACAAAGTATTATCCATTAAACAAAAAAAGTTGTACAATATAATTTCTAATAAAGTGCATAACAGTTCAATCTTGCTAACACTAAAACCATTATATCCTGATAAAAATTGTCTCATCCACTCAATTCCTATAGCATTTGGAATAACTGTAAATAATGAATTGACATCTAATGTCACTAAAAACTATTATTTGTACTGAAAACATGATTACATTTCATGAAATTAGTATTGTTTCAATCTTTGGTGTCAGCCAGAAGTGTGCTTTGCAGCACCTGCAGTGTGTCCAGTAATGACTCCTTCTGCAATTTGTACAGGGTTACTTGTATTATTAACATATTTAAATATGATTGAAGATTCTTTTTTATAAGACCCGTTGTTCCTACTACTATTGGAACTGTCTGGGTAGCTTTCTTCCACATTGCTCTCATTTCTGCCTGCAAATCCTGATATTTTATGACTTTGTGTCTCTGTACACAAGACACTGTAGTCACTGGCTGTAGCAATTTCAGTGATCAATGCTACTGTTGTCTTCTTTTGATGGACCACTATATCTGGTTTCTACCATCTGTCTTTTGAACTCTTGATAACGTGCGATCCCATGCGGAGTAGACTTTAACATTTTCTATGATGCTATATGGCTCATGTTTCCACTGTTTTTCAGCCACTTCAGTACTATAATGTTTGCATAATCCTCAGTGCAACAGTCTTGACACATAGGTTCATAGGTTCATAGGTTCATACTAGGCTATCTGCCCGAGGCATTTATAAGCCTAGCCATAGTTTTGTGGCTTACGCCACCCCTTAGTTTGGAGAAACTATGCCCATTATTTAGCTGTGCCTCTGTCGAGCAGTGACACTGAGGTAACCCCTGGGGTGTATCTGCGATCTCCCATCCATTGGTCAAGATTCCTCTTGAACAAGGCCAGCGAGGTGTTCTGCCTCACATAAACCGGGATTTTGTTCCACAGCATAGGGAGTCTTTGGGTGATGAATCTATCCCTCCAGCACGTCCTATTAATAACCATGTCGAGGTTTAAGTCACCCACCCTTGTGGCTCTGAGGGATCTAGATTTTTTGAGATGAAGCATATTCATCAAATCTGGGTTTGACATGGCCTTGTATGTCAGGCATAGGTCACCTCTGAGTAAGCGGTACGCAACTGAATATAACTGTAGTTCTTTCAGTTGTGCAGCATAAGACAGATTTTTGAGACCCTTTATCCTTTTGGTGAGGAACTTTTGAGGCCTCTCCAGCTGCTGCAAGTGTCAGGTCAGATACATTCCGAATGGGGCATTGTACTTGATCATTGGTTTGATGAGTGATGAGTATAGGGAGACTATGACTTCCCTTGATCTAGATGTGAATCCCTTCATGATAAGGTGGGCAATGTAGAAGGTCTTCCTAACTACTTTAGCAATATGAGTGTCGAATGAAAGGCTACTGTCAACCTGGGTTCCCAGGTCCCTAATAACTTCTTCTGTGTTCAGGAGATTGCCACCTATATGGTAGCTAGGGGTAACCTTATTTTTCCCGAAGGGTATGACTATGCATTTCTTGGCATTTAACTTGAGGCCATGGCTCTGGCACCAGTTATCCATTTCTGTGAGACCCTTCTGAAGGATATCTGTGTTGGATGTGTTCTCAACTACGGCGCTCAGTTTGCAGTCATCTGCGAACTTTGTCAGCCATAACCCTCCTGTGTTTGCTTGTACTTCAGAAAAGTAGATTGCAAACAAGAGTGGGCCCAGGACTGAGCCCTGTGGGACACCACTTGTGACAGGCTTAGAGTCTGACATGGCGCCAGCAACTCTGACCCTGTGGGTTCTGTCACTCAGCCAGTTTGCAACCCATCTTGTAATGTATGGGTTTACATTTAAGTTGATGAGTTTTTCAATGATACCCGAGTGGGGTATTGTATCGAAAGCCTTCACCAGGTCTAGGTAGGCTGTATGGACTGCCTTTCCCTCGTCAATGGCCTTGGTGACTGTTTCAAAAAGTCAACCAAGTTTAAAAGGCATGATCTGCCTTTGACAAAGCCAAACTGGGTTGGATCCAAAGTCTGCAAATTCCTATGTCTTTATTTATGAGATCCATTATGATCCTTTCCATGGCTTTGCAGATCAGGCTTGTCAAGCTAATGGGACGGTAATTTCCAGGGTCGGTGGAGGCACCGCCTTTGTGGAGTGGGACCACAGTCGCCAGCGCCACTCCTGGGTAATATCCGGAGGTGAGACTAAGATTAAACAGCTGTCCTAACTGTGGGTTTAATTCCTCATTGAGTTCATGGAGCACACAGCCGGGGACACCATCAGGTCCCATGGATGCTGTGTTCTTTGCCTTGGAGAGAGCAGTTCTCACCTGAGCGTTGGAGATGTTTGGGGGCTACAATCATTTGGTATAGATATCTCTTCTTTAGGCGGGAGGGTGGGGAGAAGTTTGCACTGAACCTGTCAGCCAGTATGTTGGCAATGTCTGTAGGATCAGTAATCTTCACATCATTTTGAACTAATTCTGAGCATATCTGGGAGTTTCCTCCTAGGTTTCTGACATAGCTAAAGAATGCTTTATGGTTGTCTTTAGAGTCCTTAGCTATTTTTCTCAAAATTAGCTTTGGATGATTTTATGTGAGCTCTTAGCTTTTACTTATAGTGATCAGCGGTGTCTTACCTTTTAAGGATTTTGCTCTATCTTGTAGTAGCTTTCTCCTTTTATTGTAGAGTTTGTTTATGGCTGGGGTCCACCAGACTGGACGCTTGCCTTTGGTACAAAGAGTCTTTGTTTTGCTTGGGATTGCCTGATCCATGCAGCCTGCAGGTGCTGGTAGAAGGCATTTGTAAGTAATTCCGCGGTTTGAGTAATGTTAACCGCCGGCTCAGGGGCCTTAAAGGTGACCACACTAGTCTTTAGGAGTGTGAAGTCGGCTTCGAGAAGTTCTTTACTGTGGTCTTTTCATTTCGGTGGGGGGATGAGGACCTCCAGCGAGATTAGTTTGTGATCATATCTCACCAGTGAGGGGTATACTTCTGGCGTTGAACATTGTGCTCCCATGTTCATGATGATGAGATCAAGTATGTTCTCTCCTCTTGTGGGGATGGTGACTAGTTGTTCCATGGCATTTGAGTTTATGAATTCCAGGAACTTTTGGGCTAGAGTGTTTGGGCTTGAGTAGTGTTCCCAGTCTATATTAGGGTAGTTGAAGTCACCTAGTATGATGGTGTTTGGAGATACATTTATCCCCTCCAGTGTTTTCAGGAAGGCCATGTGAGGTTCCTGAGTTTGCGAGGGTGGCCTGTAACATGCTACAATTTGCATAGCAGTCTTGCCTATGGTTAATTGCACCTGGATGGTTTCCGATGCATCGTGCGATGCCACCAATCTTGAGGTGTGGGTGTCCTTGATGAATATGGATACCCTCCTCCTTTCTTGGTATTGTCCGGGTTTTGTGGCGGGCATGATATGAGGTAAAACCTGATAGTGCTGGGGTGCTCTCAGGAGCCTTGAACCAGGTTTCTGTCACAGCACAGACATCGATGTTCTCCATACTGAGAAGGGCCTCGAGTGCGTGCATCTTGAGGTTGAGACTTCTGGCATTGAGCAGCATTACCCTTAGTTTTTTCTTTGTTTTGTTCTAGGGTGGTAGGTTTAGAATTTGAGCCTTGCCTAAAAAAGGCACTATGGGGTGGCAAGAGCCTTTGCCAAAATCCAGAATCCCAGGGTGACAAGTGCAAGCCGTCCCTTAAGCAGTGTGGCTTGTCCAGCATGTCATCCCAGGCAGACAGACATTGGATCCCCTTTGAATGACACCAGAGTTTAAGCCAATTATTAAAACTGATCATCTTATCTCTGTATTGTGGCATCATTCTTGGTGAAGGTAGGATACTGCTCAAGGTCAGGGTCATACCTGCCTGGGCTACATAATCAGAGAGCTCCTCTATGTCTCTTTTCATGTAGTCCAGGGAGGTACGCCTCAGGTCGTTTACACCAGCGTGGACAATGATTGAGTCGTACTTGTACCTGCTGTTGAGAGACCTGAGTGCATGCTTTATGTGGCGGATTCTAGCACCCGACAGGCAGCTTACTGTGACCCTCTCCTTACTCAGTCTGGTGAGCGGGACGTCAGTGTGTCTGACTATGGAGTCACCAATGACTAGTGTGTCTGGCATAGTGTTTGGCCTTAAGGGCTGTGACTGCTTGACACTCTGACTGTGTGGTCTATGTGATGCAGGTGTTGTGTTCTGAGGTGGTAGTTGTTTGGGTGTCTGCTTTGGTGGCCTCTGCTGTTTTGGTAGATTTTTGATCAGAGCCTCCGAGTATGTCTTTGTGTGTTTATGTGTATGATTTGAGGTTGTGATGGTATTATGTGAGACTGGGTCTATAGTGTGTGTGGTTAAATTCTCCTCCTGTCTGGTCTTGCCAGTCCTATGTTGAGAGAGCTCAGCCTCTTATTTATAGCCTACATTATTATGCCTTTCAGTATATAGTCCTTCTGCCATTAGTATGTTACAACCAGCAATGAGGTGTACAACTGTTTCCAATTCTGTTTTACAAAACCTACATTTGTCTGTTTCTCCCACATGTTCAATGGACTTTGTAAACCAACGTGTATGTAACCCACTGTGTTGGACCGCCAATATCATTTGGTTTGAATTTGCCTCTCCTTAACCATTCCTGCATTCGATCCTGATCAACACGAGGTTCTTCCAGAAGTTTTCTATACTTGCAACTGTATTTATACATTTTCCACATTTCTTGTCTTCTCATCTGGTCCTTCACCTTATATTCTTTCTTTTGTTTTTTTGGTGCATTTAGTTGCTGCCTGATTTCTATCTACTTATGGTTTGATTTCCATTCTTGCTGATATGCTTCTGCTAGATTAAGCAGAGAAGTCATCTTTGATTTATTCTCCTCATGTTTCAAAACTTTCACTACATTTGCATCTTGTGAGATCAGCAGATATGTGTGCAGTCCCATGATTGCAGATCTATACATGTAATCATTTTCAAGGAGGCCCATACTCCTTCAGAACAGGAGATATATAATCTTGGTATACACTGATTTTATAAATCATTTGGTGAGCATGAAGCATCCTTCTTGTTTTCATGTCTAATCTATCCAACATATTTTGGGGCCAGTCAATCACTCCAAAACTGTAAGTTAGGACAGGAAGAGCAAATTGGTTTATAGTTTGAATTTTATTTCTAGATGCTAACGCTGTTTTCAGGATTAATTTAAGTCTCCTAAAGTATTCCTTACTTACTAAGTTTTATTTGCATTTGTTCATGTTTTATTGTTGATTCTTCATCAATTCCCAAATATTTGTACACTCTGTCTTGCTCAAGTTCATTTATATGACATTCTTGTCCCAAACTTATGTTTTCTTGGTGCTGCAGTTTTCCTGCTTTAAAGGTTGCATTTGTATAATTATTGGGACCAAATGACATTCTTATATCATCTGAAAAAGTTTGACAACTTGCATTTGTGCTTTCAGTTCTACATCTGATGAGCTATACAGTTTTAAATCATTGACAAAGAGAAGATGAGAAGTCTTTATACTTTGTTGTTTTCTAGGAGCCAAATTTTAGTCATGGCCTTAGCTGTTAAGTAGACAGTTTAATGGGTAAAGGGCAAGACAGAATAGTAGCAGTGATAGAGATTCACCCTGGAATATCCTCTTTTGCATTTTTATCCCTGGAATAATAATTTGTCCTTTATCATGGCTTAATTGCAAAGTGGTCTGCCACTGTTTCATGGTCACTGTAATGTAGTCGATCAATGAAGAGTGTATCTTAAACATTTTTAAGCACTCTTTTATCCATGAATGTGGGATGTTATCAAATGCTTTTTTGTAGTCAATCCCTGCCACTTAGATTCTTCCCCTTTTTTCAGTTCTCCACTATGACTTTTCCTGTTGTTAGCCAGGTTGGTGTTTGTTCAGAGTGCGCATATAAATATTTCTTGCTCATGGCTAAATCTTTGTGCAAAGATGTTAATACTTTTAACCAAAAGTTAGATACTGCATTTGGTCCTGGGGTTTTCCAATTAGAGGCTTTTCTTAACTTTGTTTCAATCTCTCTGGCTGTTAATTTATCTCATTTCATATCCTGTACCTTTAAACTTCTTATTCTTTCTTTTACTTCTTCTATCCATTTAGCATCTTTGTTAGGTTCCACAGGATCTTAAAAAATACTCCTTCAAAATGTATCTATTTCTTCTTTTTTGGATGTCTTTCAATTCCTTTTACCTTGTTTCCCAATTCTCTATAAAACTTTTTCTTATTTTCTAATTTTCCTTTTTATTTATTTGCATATCTTCTAAGTTTTTCCACCTGTGTTGAAATTTTGGGCTCCTATTACATGAACAAACTTTTCAAAGTTCGAATGTCATATGGTCGACACCATATGATCGAACTTTGAAAAGTTCAAAAGCTAAATGTAACAGCGCCGCACGGTGCAGAACGGGAGAATTTCACATTTGTGCACTGACATGCGATCTCGGAGTTGGTATATTTAAGTAGGGGGTGGGGGGTGCAGGGGGTTAAGGTAAGTTATTTTTTTTTTATGCTTTATTATATATTTGAAGTTTCAAACTTCAATCATATGTTGTCGAACATATGGGATTCGAAGTTTTGAAACTTTGAATATATACTATAGACCAGAAAGTTTTAGTTTGTTATTTGCGATAGTGCATGATAGAGCCTGATCTGTTCTAATACTGTGCATTGCTGTTATCACATCTATCTTTCTAAGTATTTTTGTTGATCTGTTCCCTCTTTTGTCCTCTTCTAACAGTGACACTTCTTGTCTAATTGCTTTATAGTTTTCTCTTTTTGATACTTCAATGATGATATTCATTTTCTTCCCTTCCTTTTCCTCACTACCCAATGTTCTTGTGGTAGAACTTTAACAGTTATTAATTTAGCTGCACAGTAATATATTCTATTTACTTCTGTTTTATTGCATCAATCTCTATGGACAGTCCTAATTACTGTGTTCATGTGTTTTATCAAACTTCTGACTGTTTTGGTTTTATTGACCTTCTGCAGGTTATTTCTTTCATTGAGCTTACTATGTCTATCTATCTATCTCTATTAAATCAAGCAACTCTTCTCTTAGCTCATTTTCTTCTAAACTAAGGGCGCATTTTTGTTTTCCATTTCCTGCAGGCATTCTATAGAAAGTTCTATAGCATCTTCCTGTGGCATATTCTCTTCTGTATCATCCTGTGCCATCCATTGCTCTGTCATATGGGAACTCACTGGCCTATCACTCCTCAACATTGACTGCTTCAGAGTTTTCACAGTTTCCTGTTCCTTCCTGTGCTGCCCTTCTTCAAGTAAATGTTTATAATGGTTTCCCATGGAAGGGTCCAAAATATCTTCATATGGCACCTGACCAATTGTTTCCCATTCCACTGGTTTCCCCTTAATTTGAATGTGTATTTCTCTTTCCTGTTGTGGTGCTTTCTGAATTAGATTTTCTACACTGAATCCTTCACTTTGCAGGTTATCCATAACCTCAGTTTCTGTTTCTTTAACTTCTCTATTACTAATCTCCTTTTCTACTTTTCCTCTTTGTCTTCTTATTTTTTGTATTGTAAAGTTTTCCATGTTTGGATCCCTTTGTCTGTATTTCTCTTCAAATATCTTTGGTGTTGCTCGCTTTGTATTGATTAGTTTTGCTTTCTCTTTTGCATAGATATTACACCATATTAAATCCCTTTTTCTTTCCCCATGTCCATATTTCTTCTTCAGATGTCTCCTGATCTTCCTCTTTCTCCTTACTTTGAGGACTCGTTCCATCATGCTGTGATGTGACCTGTGTTAGACCCTCTACACCAAATCCTTCACTTCGCAGGCATTCCATAACTTCAACTTCCATTTTTTTAACTTTACTAATCTTGTTTTCTACATTCCCCCTTTGTGATATCCTTTTTTATTGTGAAATTTTCCATATCTGGATGCCTTTGCCTGTATTTCTCTTTGAATATCTTTTGGGCTTTCTTCTTTATATTGATTAATTTGGCTTTCACCTTTGTATAAATATTGCACCATATCAAATCTCTGTTTCTTTCCCATGCCCATATTTCTTTTTTATACTTTTCAAAAATCTCTAGGTTTTGCTTTTTATATTTTTGCACTTCCTTAGATGCTTCTTTTTCTAAACAGATTAAAGTATGTTAAGTTGTCTGTCAGAAAAATATGTATTAATGTGTGTATGCTTAATGCTAATCAGAAACTAAATAAGTTAACATGTTTTTCATTCTATTTTATATGCACTGTTTTATATACAGTTGAGTTTCATATGAGACTGAAAAGATGTTTTTTGAAACTACAGTGTGCTTTCTAATACTTGCAAGATGCCCTCTGACCTAGTAATTGATAGCACAGCAATATTCATGTTTATGGCTTTTGGAAATTTACTTGAGAAGCAGGTGATTATCTGCTAGGTCAGGAGAAATTAATGAACAATGATATATTCTGTAAATGTAATGATTTCAAACAATCAGCTCTGTTCGAAGCATGAGAACATGTGCAGCTGCAGAAGTTTTAGAGATAACATAGACAAAGGATTGTTAGAGAAAATGAACTGCAATCTATACTTGCTCTGTGCTTGAATTAGCCATAGTACCTTGAATGGTAACATTGCATATATCTAACCGGTGGTAGCCAAGGCCACGTTGTTTTTCTTAGGAAGTTTCTCACAAAAATTGATGATACCAGCAGAATGTTGTAAAAACAATTATTACTAAATGATGATGACAAAACTTGTGATTCACCGTGTCAGCTTGGTAGGCAATGTCTTATTAGAAAGTGTATAAAAATGTTAACATTTCCTGTTTCTAGTTAGACAAACTCTGTATTAACAAGTTTTTGTCTCCTTGCTGCAAGATTAAAGTGCCTTAACCTGACCCTACCGTGTTTTGATAATTTTTAAAGTATATTTTTCCTTTGACAGTTTGGTCCTTTGGACCGGAAAGTACCTCTCACTCTAGGCCCAGGTCAGAATTGGGCCCGTTGGCATGTACCCATACGGAGAAGTGGCCACATCGGCTCTTCTGTTGTGAAAGACCTCCGACTTAATTGTCGTTCGAAAGAGGCCAGCCACTGTTTCTGATCTGGGATTGGAGGACGAGTCAACATTCCGGTGGATCAACTCACGGAGGGTCAGGTAAGGAGGAATTTACCTTTTTTCTGTTTTAGATCAGGGACTTGTTACAGTACAGTTTTGTCAGTGAGATTTGCATATGCAGATCAGGGACAAAAAGATTGCTGTCTTGTCATAGATCAGGGAAACAGAATAGGTAGGCAGTTATTCTAGATAAACTGTGAAAAGGTGTAAAATCGTGGTACCACGTGATAAGAAGGGTTACGTAACAATTTCTAACTTAGCTTAGGCAACATGGGAAATCAGTGCATGAAAAGTTCCCGAGACCCACCCCTAACCGAAGACGCGAAATATATGCAATTACAGGGTGCCGATAATGTCAAATATTATACAAAATGGGTTGATAAATTCAAATTTGATGGTAATTTAGACAAAATCTTCACTTATTAAACTTGTTAGACAACTTAAAACAGATGCGAAAGGTCATCTAAAAAAGCAATGACAATTAGGAGTCCCTCAGGCACACAGGTGGCTTGAGGAAGCAAACCGCAGGGAACAACAGATTAAAAATTCAAAAGCAATGTTCTTAGATAAAGAAGATAATAACTTGGTAATAGCAACAGCCCCTCCTCCTCCCCCTCCGCTTCCCTTACCAGAATATGAAGCAAATGGACAAGCTGATCCACCTCCGCTATACCCAGCTGTTCCTGCAAAATCAAAACCATTTGTCAGGGATCCTATCGAGACCAGGTCTCGAACACGCAACCTGAGAGGGGATATTGAATTATATGAAATAAATAAAAATTCACATGCTATGAGTGAGGAAGAGATATGTCCACTCACAGAAGTACCAAATCCACAGGCAGGACAGGATCCGACTCTTCTAGTATATAGACGGTGGACACCGGAGGACATCCAGAAAGCCACAGAGGGAATTCCCCATCCAAAAGTTAATTTTAGAAAATTCTTAGAAGACTTACAAGGCATGAGGTTAAGTTACCATTTGAATGGAGAAGAAGTAGAGAAAGTGGTTTGACAAGTCGTAGGTCCAGATTGGCACATGATCAGTGGCAACTGGAATCCCCATGACGCAGAGCTTAGGCCACTCCCACATAGTAACGCAGAGCTGGACAACAGAGTGAAAGGTCTGACAGACCGAATCTCTGAGAAATGGAAGCCTAGGGCTGATTGGACTTGCATTAATCAATGCATACAACAAGAAGGTGAAACTGTGGATAGATATTATGCCAGATTATTAGAATGTTTTAATAACCATTGTGGAATGCAGGTACCTGAAGATCAAACACATGATTCCCCATATGAGCAGCAGCTAAAGAATGCATTTTTAAAAGGCAGTATTGCGTCCATTAGCAGCTTTATTACAAAGCACATGGTAGATCATCGAACAAGTAGATTACAGTCATTACTTGAATATGCAAGACATGCCGAAAGGCATTTTAATAGCAAAAAGAAAAAGAAAACTCAAGTATTTGCAGTTGAAGACGGATCAGAAGTCTTTGTAGTACAAACTGGGAAGAAGGGTAAGAAAAATACCCAGGGAAACAAACAATCTGATAAACGATCAGAGGACTTTGAAGAAAGAAAGAAAAGGGGTGAATGTTTTAAATGCGGGAAAAAGGGACATTTGGCAAGGGATTGCAGGCTAAATAAGAAGGTAACCACGGAAGATAAGGAGGGTGTGGAATGACTATATGATAGTCAAGAATCACTGGATAGGAATAAACAAGAAAAGACAAATGCAAATGTGGTAGAAAGAGTAGAGTATGTGACAGAAGGAATAGAGGATGTACATGAATTCATAGATAATGAAGAAAATGAAATTTTGGACTTAGCATTATTGAGTTTAGAGCTCTACTTAGCAGACACAAAACTGGAAGTTACACTTCTGGTAGAGGGGAGGGAAGTAAAATTCCTGTGTGACTCAGGGGCTTCACGGACCCTGATATATCCTTCCAAACTACCAGAAAGTTCAGAATCACTGGATTACATATTAGTGAAAGCAGCTAATGGACAGCTGTATCGGGAGCCACTCTCCCACAACATAGCGATAACTGACCTTGTTTCAGGGATGACCCAGAAGAGCAAAATTGTTGTTTCTGCAAAATGCCCAGTGAATCTCTTGGGCAGAGACTTAATGCAGATATTTGGCATAGCCATAGTTCCAACTATGCAGGGTATGGAAGCACAGTGACAAATGGATACTTTTGTAGTGCGACTGGAGGGTGAAATATTTTATTGGTACAGCCAGGACTTAGTTACAACTGGTCCAGGGGCAGTAACCGAAGAACTGATGAATGTAGCCATCAGTAAATCCCCCTCCCTTGACACTGATAAACAGCATTTGTTGCATTGCACTCTATATTACTGTAACAGACCAGGACCTGATAAGGAATATGAGCAAGAACTGTTTAGAAACCATGCTAATAGGTTAGTATTACGAAATTTGTACTGGGACACAGAAGGAAACAGTGTAGTAAGCTGTTCATTGCCCCAGGAATACCTAGCACTTTACAAATCTAATCAATTACCACATGTAAGCTTAACTAAGATATCAATTTGAAGTGGGCAGACCTAGGAGAAAAAGTCACAAGGTGGGAAAAACAGGCAGAGTTAGAACTCTCTGAACAAGGAGTACAGAAGCAGAAATTGAATTGGATAACACAGACACACCCAGCTGTGCACTCACAGGCAAGTGAGGATAGCTGAGTAGCACTCTTACTAGAGAGGAAAAAGCCTTGCGAGACATACCAGAGACTCTCTGGTCAACAGGGAAATCAGATGTAGGACTTATTCGTACAGCAGGACCAGTTACTATTACACCAAAATCAGCATTTAGACCTCAAAAGAGACAGTATCCTTTAAGAAAGAATGTAGAAATAGGAATCAAACCTATAATAGCAGCCTTACTTTAGGAAGGAGTCTTAACAGAATCTCCTGATTCACCATGTAATACACCCTTATTTCCTGTTAGGAAAGCAAACGGGGAATGGCGTATGGTCCAAGATTTACAAGCTGTGAATGACGCAGTTATACCCAGGGCACCAACGGTGCCAGATCCACACACTTTATTGAATGATTTGAAACCTCAACAAAAGTATTTTTCTGTGGTAGATATTAGCAATGCATTTTTCTCAATACCGATACACCCAGACAGCCAACATTGGTTTGCATTTACATTTCAGGGGAAACGGTATACATATACGAGACTACCACAGGGATATTGTGAAAGTCCAACAATATTCGCACAAGAAATGGCAAGTAACCTGGTGGGATTTATCCCACCAAAAGGTAGTCAGATTTTACTTTACGTAGACGACATTCTGCTGGCAGCCCCCACCCAGCAAGAATGCAGAGAGGATACCATAGCATTATTACAATTTTTAGCCACTCAAGGACACAGGGCAAACAAAACCAAACTGCAACTTTGGAAAAAACAGGTCAAATACCTGGGATATGTAATATCCAAATAAGGTAGAATATTAGATGAAGACAGGAAAATAGCAATATTACAAGCACCTAAACCAACTACCAAGAAGGAAATGATGTCCTTCCTGGGTACTACTAACTTTTGTCGGAGTTGGATACCAAACTATGCTTTGGAGTCTGCTCCACTGACTAACTTGATATTCAAAAAGCCGATGGCAGCACAGGATTTATTACAGTGGACACCAGAAGCAGAATCAGCTTTCTGCAGACTGAAACAACTGATAGCTTCTTCCTTAGTTTTAGGATTACCAAACTATCATAAGCGATTTTTCCAAACTGTAGACTGTAAGCAAGGTTATATGACATCAGTGTTAACACAACAACATGGGGACAAACAACGCCCCATAGCTTACTATTCATCACAGCTAGACCCAGTGGCGCGATCCTTGCCCCACTGTGTACAAGCAGTAGTCGCAGCTGCAATGGCAGTGCAGGCTTCAGCCTCAGTAGTATTATTCCACCCTCTCACATTGAGAGTGCCTCATGCAGTCACGATTATTTTACTGCAAGAAAAAGTAGCATATCTTTCTCCTGCTAGACATCTTTCCTGTATGACTATACTGTTGAGCCAACCTCATATGACAATTGAATGATAAACAAAATGGGGGGTTGCCATGGGCACCCCCTGTGAAAATACCTACGCAAATCTTGTAGTTTACCAATGGGAATTGAATTTTTTGTTTAAACATACTTATTATAAGAAAGTTAAATGCTACAGGAGATTTGTGGGAAGGAAACAATACTGATTTCAAAAAATTTTTTAATGACATAGAGATTACTAGTCCTTTTTTGAAGTTCACAGTTGAGACTTCACATGATCAGGTTCATTTTTTAGATTTATCCTTGAAACTTAATGTTAAAGGAATTATAAGTACCTCCCTATATAGAAAACCTACTTGGAGAAATACTTTATTGAGGTATGAAAGTATGCATCCTAGGCATACATTTCCTGGAATAGTTAAAAGCCAGTTTAGTAGAATAATTAGAATTTGTCAAGAAATGGACACTCTCTTACCAGAAGTAGAAAAATTAGAACTACTTTTTAAGGAAAGGGGTTATAATAACAAAGTAATTAAAAGATGTAAACAGCAAATAATGGGTAACAAATTATCAGAGAAAGGAAATGAAAATCATTGTTATAAACAAGTATTTTATACAGGAAAATTTAGACAGGAAAAGTTCTCAGAGAAATTATCATTTACAATGAAATATACAAGTGATATGTATTCACTAAAAAAGATAATTAACAGAAACTGGAATGTACTTGTTATGGATTCATTTACAAGAACAATTGTTGGAGATTATCCTAGATTTAGCTATAGGAATTGTGAAAACCTAAAGCAATTACTATGTACAGAAAAAAGTAATATTTTCAATAAGGTCAACTACACTCAGATTGGAACTTACCCCTGTGGCCATTGCCACATGTGTCCATATATCTCTAAAAATCAAATATTTAAACATCCTGATGGCTTATATACATTTATAGCAAGTAGTTATGCTAATTGTGATAGTACTAATCTCATTTACCTAGCAACTTGTGAAGAATGTCAGGCATTTTATGTAGGCCTAACTAAAAGAAGGCTAAGAGATAGGGTGTATAATCACCTGTATGATATAAAGAAAGGGAATGAACAAAGTGCTTTAGCAAAACATGTACAAGATAATAAAACACATAATTTTAGTTTTAAAGTTTTACAACTTGTCACTCCAAATCCCAGAGGAGGTGATAAAATTAATCATTTAGCCAATATGGAACTCAAGTGGATACTAACTCTAAGAGCACACATTACACCAGGTATTAACCAATTTATTTCAGTAAAACCTGTATTAAATAACAGAAAACTATAATAAATATAAATTCTATATAAAAAACTTGATGTTCACATGAACAATTATTATTATACTAATTTATGATAGGGAAACAAATTTGAATGATTCTTAATACACATTATCAATAAAATTATTAATAAAATTAATAAATTAATTTATGACATCCCTTACGGATATTTTCATAACATTTTTTAACATTTTTTATAACATTTTCATATACATTAATTAATTTTCTGATATATTGATATAGAAAATAATAAATAATACATGATTAAATAGGTTGCATATATACACAAAAAAATTTTCACATACATTTACATCTATGTCCTTATGTACATTTTTGATGTCTAAAATGGTATTTTTGTTCATGATATATAATTTATATAATAATAATGGTTTAGATATGTTTTTAAGGTTTTAAGGTTTTAAGGTTTTAGGCTTTCTAAGTTTTACGTTTTTAAGGTTTAAGACTACATAGAGTCAATGTAATATCTGTTAGAGTTAGTGACTGAATGTACTATAAAACCTTTAGGGGTTTATACATACCATGGTATAAAGTTGAAGTAGACATACGCTATATGCTTTTTACGTTTCAAATAGAACTACACACATTTTAAATGATGTTGCAATGGGCACAAAGCACTTATCAAAATTACGGAGCACTTTAAATAGTTAATCACCTATTAAGTTAGTTAATTGTTTGATTGATTGGTTGGTTTGACCGCCAAAACTTGGTATAAAACAATATATTTTGTCTATTATAATTACATCTGAAGAAGCGTAGTTATTCTACGCGAAAGCGCTCATTTTTATTACTCGTACCACTAATAAAGACGTTTTTTGGATTACAATGGAGGTTCATTTCCTTGTAGTGATTCCTTCTGCATCTGTTTCATCAGACAGTTGAATGATGCACAACTTTGAATCCGTCAACCTTGCTCCCAACCCCTGCAGATAGCAAACCACACTGCTGCCTGCAGGAGATTGAGCAAAAGACACTACCTAGAAAAGATCTTACAGATGTTCCTGTTTCAGGGATGACCCAGAAGAGCAAAATTGTTGTTTCTGCAAAATGCCCAGTGAATCTCTTGGGCAGAGACTTAATGCAGATATTTGGCATAGCCATAGTTCCAACTATGCAGGGTATGGAAGCACAGTGACAAATGGATACTTTTGTAGTGCGACTGGAGGGTGAAATATTTTATTGGTACAGCCAGGACTTAGTTACGACTGGTCCAAGGGCAGTAACCGAAGAACTGATGAACGTAGCCATCAGTAAATCCCCCTCCCTTGACATTGATAAACAGCATTTGTTGCATTGCACTCTATATTACTGTAACAGACCAGGACCTGATAAGGAATATGAGCAAGAACTGTTTAGAAACCATGCTAATAGGTTAGTATTACGAAATTTGTACTGGGACACAGAAGGAAACAGTGTAGTAAGCTGTTCATTGCCCCAGGAATACCTAGCACTTTACAAATCTAATCAATTACCACATGTAAGCTTAACTAAAGATATAAATTTGAAGTGGGCAGACCTAGGAGAAAAAGTCACAAGATGGGAAAAACAGGCAGAGTTAGAACTCTCTGAACAAGGAGTACAGAAGCAGAAATTGAATTGGATAACACAGACACACCCAGCTGTGCACTCACAGGCATGTGAGGATAGCTGAGTAGCACTCTTACTAGAGAGGAAAAAGCCTTGCGAGACATACAAGAGACTCTCTGGTCAACAGGGGAATCAGATGTAGGACTTATTCGTACAGCAGGACCAGTTACTATTACACCAAAATCAGCATTTAGACCTCAAAAGAGACAGTATCCTTTAAGAAAGAATGCAGAAATAGGAATCAAACCTATAATAGCAGCCTTACTTAAGGAAGGAGTCTTAATAGAATCTCCCGATTCACCGTGTAATACACCCTTATTTCCTGTTAGGAAAGCAAACGGGGAATGGTGTATGGTCCAAGATTTACAAGCTGTGAATGACGCAGTTATACCCAGGGCACCAACGGTGCCAGATCCACACACTTTATTGAATGATTTGAAACCTCAACAAAAGTATTTTTCTGTGGTAGATATTAGCAATGCATTTTTCTCAATACCGATACACCCAGACAGCCAACATTGGTTTACATTTACATTTCAGGGGAAACGGTATACATATACGAGACTACCACAGGGATATTGTGAAAGTCCAACAATATTTGCACAAGAAATGGCAAGTAACATGGTGGGATTTATCCCACTGAAAGGTAGTCAGATTTTACTTTACGTAGACGACATTCTGCTGGCAGCCCCCACCCAGCAAGAATGCAGGGAGGATACCATAGCATTATTACAATTTTTAGCCACTCAAGGACACAGGGTAAACAAAAACAAACTGCAACTTGGAAAAAACAGGTCAAATACCTGGGATATGTAATATCCAAATAAGGTAGAATATTAGATGAAGACAGGAAAATAGAAATATTACAAGCACCTAAACCAACTACCAAGAAGGAAATTATGTCCTTCCTGGGTACTACTAACTTTTGTCGGAGTTGGATACCAAACTATGCTTTGGAGTCTGCTCCACTGACTAACTTGATATTCAAAAAGCCGATGGCAGCACAGGATTTATTACAGTGGACACCAGAAGCAGAATCAGCTTTCTGCAGACTGAAACAACTGATAGCTTCTTCCTTAGTTTTAGGATTACCAAACTATCATAAGCGATTTTTCCAAACTGTAGACTGTAAGCAAGGTTATATGACATCAGTGTTAACACAACAACATGGGGACAAACAACACTGCATAGCTTACTATTCATCACAGCTAGACCCAGTGGTGCGATCCTTGCCCCACTGTGTACAAGCAGTAGTCGCAGCTGCAATGGCAGTGCAGGCTTCAGCCTCAGTAGTATTATTCCACCCTCTCACATTGAGAGTGCCTCATGCAGTCACGATTATTTTACTGCAAGAAAAAGTAGCATATCTTTCTCCTGCTAGACATCTTTCCTGTATGACTATACTGTTGAGCCAGCCTCATATGACAATTGAATGATGCACAACTTTGAATCCGTCAACCTTGCTCCCAACCCCTGCAGATGGCAAACCACACTGCTGCCTGCAGGAGATTGAGCAAAAGACACTACCTAGAAAAGATCTTACAGATGTTCCCTTGGAGGATGCCGAGGTGACATACTATGTGGACAGCTCATGCAGGAGGGGTCCTATAGGACAGAATCTAGTGGGGTATGCAATAGTTTCTGATACCAAGATTTTAGAAGCGAAGTCTTTACCACACAACTTATCTGCACAAACAGCAGAATTGATTGCCGTGACAAGGGCATGCACCTTAGCAAAAGGTAAGAAAGTAAACATTTTTACTGACAGTCAGTATGCTTTTTCTACTGTACATGTTTTTGCGCAGCAGTGGAAAAATAGAGGGATGATAACATCTACTGGTAAACCAATTAACCATGCGCAATTTATTTTAGATTTGTTAGACTCCATTCAGTTACCTCAGAAAGTAGCTATTTGTAAATGTGTAGCTCATACCAAGCAACAGGATAGAATTTCAAAAGGTAATGTGAGGGCTGACACAGCTGCAAAACAAGCAGCTTCAGCTTCAGAAGTTTTTCTTTTAAGTGAGGAATTACAACCATCTCAGATTTTAGACTTAGAAATGTTAAAAACAATGCAGACATTTACTACGAATGTAGAAAAACAGAAGTGGATAAAACGAGGAGCAATCCTTGAGAAAGGACTGTACATCTCCAAAGAAAAGAAACCGATCTTACCATCTAACTTGTTTAGATATGCAGCTTTGTTGAGCCATGGTCAGTGCCATGTCTCAACAGAGGGGATGGTACAGTTAGTGAATCGAGTGTTTACAACGTATGGATTTACAAAGTATACAAACATTTTTTGTGCAGCATGCCATGTTTGTAACAAGCATCATGCACAAGGGGCATTGAAACCTAAGCAAGGGAGTTTCCCTATACCACCGTATCCATTCCATACTATTTGTATGCATTTTATAGAACTGAACAAATGCGAAAATAAGAAGTACTGCCTTGTCATTATAGATATGTTTTCCAAATGGGTGGAAGCTTTTCCAACTAAAAATCCAGATGCAGCTACTGTTGCAAAAGTCCTTGTTAAAGAAATTATTCCTAGAATTGGCATACTGGAAAAGAGTTATAGTGACAATGGCACACACTTTGTAAATCAAACTATACAACAACTTAGTCGCTATTTCGGGATATCTCTGAAAAACCATTGTGCATACCACCCCCAATCTGCAGGATTAGTAGAGAGGCATAATGGGGTGTTGAAGAATAAGCTTAGAAAATTGATTAGTGAGACACAAAAGAACTGGGTGCACTGTTTACCTCTGGCACTGTTGAGCATGAGAACTGTTCCAAATGCAAAAGGGTTAACTCCTTTTGAAGTTCTGTTTGGGAGGACATGTTATATACCTCAATGGAAACCTCTCATGCCTGCAGAGCAGGAGGCTGACAGTTCACTTGCAGGGTATATGAGGTGATTTTTAAATAACAAACTTTTGCAGTTAAATTCTGTTTCAGATAAAGAGCAAACGAAACCATCGGAAGCAGCAGTAGCCTCAGGCACATGGGTCTGGGTGAAGATAGTGAAGAGAAAAAACTGGAGTTCTCCGAAGTGGGAAGGGCCATACCAGTTTCTACTGTCGACACCCACTGCAGTCAAGATCACGGAGCGAGTGTCCTGGATTCATTTGACACACTGTAAACTGGTTAAGAACTTTGAAATGGACAAAAACCTTGTTACTGTTGTACAACGAGAACAAAATGACCAGGTATAGAGCAAACAGAGATACAGAACAACCTCAGAAAACTTGCATGATTATTCTGGTAGCTACACTGATAACATTGTTATTTTTGTTGTGGCCTTTCCTTTTTCCTGCCACAAAAGTTGAACTGATTAAACGTAATGAGCCGAACATAGACTGGCACCCAAACTTTAACACTTATCAGGCAATTACACGTGTGTATGCTGAGACTTTTAATGTTTCGAACTGCTGGATTTGTACAGCCATACCAACAGCATACAGGGGGGTTATTAATGACTGCAGTCCCCCTAGGGGTCAATGAGACCTGGGAAAATTTGGTTTATGATACAGTATCTATTAAAGCATATAATAAGGTAGCACTGTATTTGCCTGTGACACAAAAGGGAATTGTATGTTTTTATAAGAATGACACAATCCAAGTGGATTGGAGCAAATGCAATGTGACTGTACATTACAAATGTTATACCAAAGCAAACAAAATGGGTGGAACTTGTAGTTCAAATTATGACTCATTTCTTGAATCTATGCATAAGACTATTGATCAAGTGCAACATAATCCTGTACTTTTTATACAACTATCTGTAATAGGAAAATGTTTCATGCAGGGCAGCCATTTCATAACAAAGTAACTACTAAGGTAGAGGATTGTTATTTTGTATGTGGTAAAAAAGCATATAAATGGTTACCTGAGAATTGGTCCGGCAGTTGTTTTTTGGGGTACCTGGTCCCGGCCATATGACACACTGCAGTTTTGCCTCAGGGAAATATTCGGAATACCCGAGATGTGGCCAAGAAAGCTGTCAGAAAGCCTAAAAATCCAGTGGGACAGATCGAGGTGGGCTGGAAAGACCATCATACTGTGGGTACCAAACTGATGCACATGGACTTGAGTGATGCTGTTATATCGTGGGCAGGCATATTACATGCATATGGTGCAGTAAAATCGATTTGGGAGCTGCAAAAACTGTCTAAACTTCTCGAAGTAATGAGTAATGCAACTTTTTCTGCTCTTGAACTGATAACTGATGAACTGAATGCTATGAGAACTGTAGTGCTCCAGAACCAAATGGCTCTTGACTTCACCCTAGCGGCGAGAGGTGGTATGTGAGCTTTAATCAAAGAAGAGTGCTGTGCGTATATACCAGATCATCAACACGAGATAAACGACCACCTTGAGGTGATACAGCAAGTGTTGGCCATGACAAAACCAGGCCCAAACCCTCTAATGGACTTTTTCCAGAATTTGTTTGGGGGGGGGGTTCCATCCTAATGAACATCCCGATTGCCATTTGTGTGGGATTACTCCTAATAGGAGCTTGTATTTGTTGTGGTATCCCCTGCATGAAAAAGTTAATCAAAGAATTTATAGATATATCAGTTTCTGAGACTATGTATCAAGGTACTGAGCTTGAAGAATTGTTAGAATGTGAAACACTATCACAAGTTTAAACTGAATGACTTTCTTAACTGCAAATCCTGAATGGAAGAGGTTAGGAAAAGAAGCAAACTATTTATTCTTTTGAAAATAGAATTAAAAAGTATTAACAGGAGGGAAATGTCAGAAAAATATGTATTAATGTGTGTATGCTTAATGCTAATCAGAAACTAAATAAGTTAACACATTTTTCATTCTATTTTATATGCACTGTTTTATATACAGTTGAGTTTCATATGAGACTGAAAAGATGCTTCTTGAAACTGCAGTGTGCTTTCTGAAACTTGCAAGATGCCCTCTGACCTAGTGATTGCTAGTACAGCAATATTCATGTTTATGGCTTTTGGAAATTTACTTGAGAAGCAGGTGATTATCTGCTAGGTCAGGAGAAATGAATGAACAATGATATATTCTGTAAATGTAATGATTTCAAACAATCAGCTCTGTTCGAAGCATGAGAACATGTGCAGCTGCAGAAGTTTAGAGATAACATAGACAAAGGATTGTTAGAGAAAATGAACTGCAATCTATACTTGCTTTGTGCTTGAATTAGCCATAGTACCTTGAATGGTAACATTGCATATATCTAACCGGTGGTAGCCAAGGCCACGTTGTTTTTCTTAGGAAGTTTCTCACAAAAATTGATGATACCAGCAGAATATTGTAAAAACAATTATTACTAAATGATGATGACAAAACTTGTGATTCACTGCCTCAACTTGGTAGGCAATGTCTTATTAGAAAGTGTATAAAAATGTTAGCATTTCCTGCTTCTAGTTAGACAAACTCTGTATTAACACGTTTTTGTCTCCTTGCTGCAAGATTAAAGTGCCTTAACCTGAACCTACCGTGTTTTGATCATTTTTAAAGTATATTTTTCCTTTGACATTGTCTATCTCGCCTTCATTCTTGCTGGTTGGGTTCAGAGCCAATTCTCGGCTCCGACACGGCCATCTTCAAAAGCTCGAGAGCTGTTGTACTGGCTCGAGGCCACCCCATATCCCATGATGCCTGGCGCTAGATACCCAGATCTTGTTTACTGCTTCTGCTGCGAGGTTGTCTTACTGGCTCAGGTCGTATACTTTCATTGTTTTATCTTTATTTTTGATAGGGTTTTCTAGTGTAGATTGTTTGTTGTAGTTACAACCTTTCTTAGTCTTCTTTTTTGTACCTATAATTTTACCTGAATCCCTCTCCTTCCCTTCAGAAAACTCATTTTAGTTAGAGAGTTTTCCCCTCCCCCTCACTTTCTTCACATAGGTAGCCATTTAAATTAGAGGCTAACCCTTTTCTCTTTTCTAAAAAAAAAAAAAAAAAAAAAAATAAAATAAAATTAGTATTTACCTAGTTTAGACTTATTTGTTTGTTGGTAGCATAGAATATTGTTTGTATTTCATTGCTGTTTTTTGGGTGTGGTAAGTTTAGTGTGAGTGATAGATAGTTCTCTTTTATTTTTTGTGCATTGGTCTTGGTTTTCCTTCCTTTCAGGGATGTCCTAGGATACCAAGGTGTCCGGATTCAAGAAGTGTGACTCATGCTGTCAGAAGATGTCTCTGACAGATGGTCACACTTCTTGTGTCTATTGTCTGGGCACTGTGCACCTGCAGGACTCTTGTTTGGTTTGCCATGCTTTCAGCCCAAGAGTCCTGCGGGAGCATAGAAATAAGTTAATCCTACGGTGTTTACTTAAGCCCCAGGATTCACCGGCTAAGGCTCAGCCCGTGAAGTCCTCTAAGCCACCTAAATCATCGGCTCCCAGTTCAGAGCTGTCATTGGGTGAAGCTAATCCTTCTACCTCGGTTTCGGCCGGAACCGATGTGCCTTCCTCCCAATTGGTTCCGACATGCACTTCGGAGCCATCGGGGTGTTGAAAGAGATCTAGGTCTCCCTCCCTGGAGTCGATATGCTTGGCTCTGAGGTCTCCCCTGCTCCAATCAGAGCACAGTCATCGGTTCTCCCACTCTTCTCGGTCTTCAAAGCTTTCAGATCACAACATGGAGAGAGTGGTCAGTAGGCTGTTGAAATCGCAGGCTCTGACTAAAATGTTTTCCAGCCCCCCTCATCAGGTGTCGGCTCTGTCCATGTCTGCAGTTATTCCTCCTCTGACTCCTCCCTTGAGCACGGAGCCGGAGTTCGTTGGGGTTCGAGTCGTGGAACCGTCGGCCCCGATACCTTCTCCTTCGGTTCTGTCATCAGCTCTGATCACTTCCTTGGTACCGTCCTTGGAGGGATCTGGATGCCGAGACTCCCTCATCAGCTCAGAGGGGGCGAGTGGCATCGGACCCTTGTCTGACCCCGTTCTCCCCCTCAGAGCTTCGGCGCAGGTGAGCTGGGTTCCTACATCGGCTTTGGAGCCATCCTCCTTGGTGCGGAGAGGGATTCCAATCTCTTCGGAACCGGAGCTTTCTTGGCATCTGAGCAGGGACACCTTTGAGGTCATGAGGAGTGTGCTGGCCCCTGAGTCAGCCCCTGATCATCCCCATCTGCTCCTCCCCTATGGTGCCTGTGCCTGCCTCTGCCCCTCCTCCAGACCCCAAGTGTGGGGAACCAATGCTCCAGGGCACCCCCTTGGGTGTATCTTCCTCTTCCGAGGCCTCCCCTGATCATTCAGAGGAGCCACCTTGTAAGAAGAAATGCAAGAGGAAGCATGTTGACTCCCCTTAGTCTGTCACATCAGATACCGACTTAGAGGATTCGGAAGGGTCTCCGAGATCTCCCTTTTAAGATGTCTCCTTCTCAGACATCCTTGAGATGCTTAGGCAGAGGGGAAACTGGACTACCCTAAGCCCTTCTGTGGATGAGTCGGTATTCCTGGATGCATTTGGATCCCGACCTTCCACCTCCTGGGTGTCTTCGCCTTTCGACCCACTGATGTCTGTGGAGGCTTGGAAGGCATGGTCAGCTCCAGACACAGTGGAACTGACCCCCAGAAGACCCACTAAATTCATAACTGCACCACAGGATAAACAGTTTTTGACTAAAGGTGTTCCTGTTGATGCCATGGTGGTAGCGGCAGCCACAAAGAAGGAGTTGGCTGAAACTTCTTCATCTGTCCATCCCCCTAACAAGGAGTCCAGGATGATGGACAGATATGGGAAGCGGATATTCTCTTCAGCGACTTTTCCATGAGGTCTCTGAATTATTTGTGCCACTTTACCCATCTTCAAAAGGATCTCCTTAAAGTGCTTGGAGATACCCTCCAAGATTCATCAGCTGAGGGGGCCCAGGCTAAGGTAGCCTCCCAGCTGGCGACTCTTAATTCAGTGGTGTACTCCTCCATGAGGCTCATTTCTTATGCAGCAGATGGTGCGAGTAGAGCTGCAGGCACAGGCGTTGCCCTAAGGAGGCATGCTTGGATGCAGCTATGTAACTTTGCAGAACCTTTCAGAGCGTCTTTCACCAACACCCCCTTTGATGGTTCCTCTCCTTTTGGATCACAGATGAAGGACACCCTTACCAGGTGTAAGCAGGAAGGCAAGACTCTCTCTGCCATGGGAGTCCATTTTTCCACTCCTTCCAGACCATATCCCAAGGGTCAGAAGAGTGGAAAGATGTGGTTCTGGAAATCCCAGGGAGCCTTGCCGGACACATGTGGTGAGTTCCCATCCAGGGGCAGAGGAGGGAACAATAATAGATGCTGCCCTCGTGGCAGAGGGGGTCCGCAAAACCAGGGCAGCAGAAAATCCTTCTCTGAGAAGCCCTTCCAGCATCCCTGAAGAGTTGCCTGGCTGCCCACCTCTGTAGGCAGTCGGGGGAAGATTATCGCTGTACCCAAGAGCCTGGCAAGACATAACACAAGACAAATGGGTACAGTCTGTTATATCCGGAGGCTACAGAATTCCCTTTGTTCGCACTCCCTTATTGTTAAACAAGTCCCTTCCAGATGTTCCACCCAATCTAAGGGATCAAGCAGTTCAAGAAGTTTCAAAACTGCTAAGAAAATGGGCCATCCAGAAAGTCCCAGCAGACCAGCAAGGATCCGGAATTTACTCAAGGTTCTTTTTGGTACCAAAAAAGACAGGGGACTGGAGACCCATTCTGGATCTCAGCAGACTGAACAGGTCTGTACAAAGAATGAAGTTTCGGATGGTCACGCTACAGTCCATTTTACCCTTTCTGGGTCAGGACAATTGGATGTGCTCTAGAGATCTTCAGGATGCGTACTACCACATCAAAATGGACAGATGCTCCAGAAGATTCCTTCACTTCTGGCTGGGAGCCAGCCATTATCAGTTCAGAGCTCTGCCCTTTGGTCTCACCACAGCCCCCAGGGTGTTCACCAAATGTATGGTAGTAGTTACCACTCACCTGAGATGGCAAGGATTCCAGGTGTTTCCATATCTAGACGGCTGGCTCCTCACTGCTACCACCAGGCATCACCTTCTGCGAGCCAGAGACTTCACTATCGAGACTTGCTCCAGGCTAGGTATCACAATAAATTTAGAAAAATCTGCATTGTCGCCCTGTCAGTCTATCATCTTTATAGGCGCAAATTTAAATACAAAAGACATGCCAGCGAGCCTTCCACCAGACAGGGTATTAGTGATTCGCCAACATGTGCAGGTTTTATTAGCATGCAAAAGAATTCAAGCCAGGTTCATCCTGCAAACTCTGGGTCTCATGGCAGCAGCGATCATACTCGTTCCTCTAGCTCGTTTGCACATGAGGATTCTCCAGTGGCTTCTTTTCACCCAATGGTCCTTCCAGCAGCTTCCTATGTCTCACATGATTATAATCACAGAAGCATGCAAAAAGCACCTTGCATGGTGGATGGTCTCCACATCAGTGCCCCAGGGCAGACCATTTGTACTCCCCCCTCCAGTTGCTACGGTGACCACGGACACCTCCCTGATCGAGTGGGGGGGCATTATCAGGGCAGAACAGTCCAAGGCATCTGGCAATCTCACGAGTACCATCTGCATATAAATGTCTTGGAGATGAGGGCCGTGCTTTTAGCACTGCAAGCTCTTCAGGACTCTCTTCCTACTGGGACCATTGCAATTCAAATGGACAATATGTCAGTAGTGTGGTACATCAACAAGCAGGGTGGAACCAGGTCCTACCCCCTATGTCGAGAAGCACTCAGACTCTGACAGTGGGTGATCTCTTCCCAACAGTTTCTGATCACAACGGACATCTCTGGAGGTCCAACATCATAGCAGACAGGCTGAGCAGAGCAATTCTCATGCCTCACGAGTGGTCTCTGAATCAGGTAGTTGTGGACCAAATCTTCTGCAAATGGGGCCAACCTTGCTGCAACCTTTTTGCCATCCCCTTCAACAGCAAGTGCAGCAATTTCTTCTCTCTCCTTCCACTTCCCGGACATTCCCCCAGAGACGATCTAGTCCACGATTGGCCTCAGGGACTTCTTTATGCATTCCCTTTGTTTCCCTTGATCCTGAAGCTAATACACATAGCTACCATATTGGGTTGCAAAATGATCCTCATTGCTCGTTACTGGCCTCAACAAATATGGTTCCCGTTCCTGCATCATCATCTTTTCGAGCAGCCTTGGACTCTGGACCTAGTTCCAGACCTTCTGATCCATCAATCGGGCGGGCTGCATCAATCCCTGCAATCTCTCCAGATCACTGCTTGGTTGCTCCACTTCCAACTTTAGCCAGGCTTCCTGATATCTCCCCCTCTGTGTGCAAAATTATTTTATCATCGCACAAGTCTACGACTAGAAAAACATACGCTAGTAAGTGGAAACGTTTTTCTTCCTGGGCAGAGGCTAAGAGTATAGACCCCTTTTCAGCCCCTGTACACCACATTTTGGAATTTCCTGCGGAACTCTTTCATGCTGGGTCTGCTTCCGCTACAATTAGAGTTCAGTTAGCTGCAATTTCAAATTTTCACATTGGCCTGTCGGAAAATAATATCATGTCTCATAAGCTATGTAAAGCCTTTCTCAAAGGGACCACTCTGCTCAGGACCCCAGTGAGAGATCCTCCACCTTCGTGGGATCTAAATTTGATTTTAGCTTCTCTAATTTTGTCCCCCTTCGAACCTGCAGCATCTTGTTCCTTGAAGTTTTTATCTTGGAAAACCCTCTTTCTGGTAGCTATTACTTCAGCCAGAAGAGTTTCGGAACTTCAGGCTCTTTGTATCCGTCCTCCGTACCTAGTGTTCCACAATGACAGGGTTGCTCTCAGGACTAATCCTTCCTTCCTTACTAAAGTCTCTTCAGAGAATAACTTGAATCAGTCCATAGACCTTCCTGTGTTTTTTCCCAATCACTCCAACAGGGCAGAATATAAATTGCATCAGTTAGATGTTCACAGGCAACTACACTTTTATTTGCATAGACCTAAGGACATCAGAAAATCGGACCAACTTTTCCTTTCTTATGCTGAGGGTAAACAAGGTCTTCCAGTCTCAAAAGTAACCTTATCCAGGTGGTTGACTGCTATCATCACATTTATCTATCAATTAAGGAATAAAGAATTGACTGTTAAACCAAAAGGTCACTCCACCAGAGCTTTAGCCACTTCTGTGGCCTTTCAGGCTAGGTTGCCCCTGGAATCTATTTGTGCTGCGGCTACATGGGCCAACCCACATACTTTCATTTCACATTATAAGTTGGATGTGGTTTTCCAGGAGCAGAGCTGATTTTGGTTCCATTGTTCTGAAGAGTTTGTTCCGATGAACCACCCAGGATTTTAGGTGCTAGGGATGCTGTCCCAACCAGCAAGAATGAAGGCGAGATAGACAACTTAACATAAAGAAGTTATGTACCTACCATAACGTTCCATGTTAGTTGTCTTCTTCTTGCCTTCTTTCTTGTGTCCCACCCTCCATCCCCCTATCCTAGTAGACTGAGAAGAGTTCCTTATGGTTTTTCACTGGCTGAGTCTTCTCTGGCTATTCCTTTCTGCCTAGTAGCCTCACTGGTAGGATTTATACATTCTAGGATAGGATTCTGTCCTTATTATGTCTGCAGTTAGACTTACCAAACGAGATCTGGGTATCTAGCGCCAGGCATCATGGGATATGGGGTGGCCTCGAGCCAGTAAACAGCTGTCGAGCTTTTGAAGATGGCTGTGTCGGAGTCGAGGATCGGCTCCGAACCCAACCAGCAAAGAAACTAGGCGAGAAGAAGACAACTAACATGGAACGTTATAGTAGGTACATAACTTCTTTTTCTTGGTCTATATACTGTTTTTCACAAATCTGTTGTATTAATGAACACAATTTTTTATTTGAAGCTTCTGACAGTTTTTCTTGTGGAAGTATTTATTTTTTCATCTAATTTCTCTTTTATCTTTTTGTATATTTTGTGTCTGGAAATTCTGGGCTTTTTGTATAATAGTAACAATACATAATTCATTTATTATTCTCAATAGTCCACTGTATCATATTTATGTCTCTTCTTCTTCTGTAAAAATGTTTTAATTGTTCAAAAGCCAATTTCAATATTTTCTGTTTTATTTTTCATTTAATTATAGTTTATTTTTTCAGAGTTTTGGGAACTGCAGTTTTAGTTCTGAAATTTGTGCTACAATGCCCAAGTACACTGTGTGATAAACTGAGAGGCTGCCAGTCTAGCTAGATAGAATTTTGCAAATAATTCTATGTCATTATAAATATTAATATGATCCACAGGCTGGTTTCACAAAAGTAAGAAAACTGCATTATGTACTGAGCTTCAAAAATGTAACTACAGTGCACCATGCTGGAAGAAAGATGATAAGTAAACATTTTTATGACTTTGTGTGATCTCAAGCTAGGAGGCAGGATGTCTGCAGCTGGAAATTCTTACTATTGTCTTAAGACAGAGATAATTACTAGGTTTCACATGTAAAGTGTCTTTTATTGCTGTGACTTCTTGGCATCTGCAAGACCACAAAGAAATGTTAAATGTTAAGTTCTATGAGCCTGGGGACTTAAGTAGAAGTGTCAAAAATGATGCAATCTGAAATGAGTCAGCAGTAATGTGTATTATCAATTTAAGTACTATCTCAGAGAGAAAGAGATTGCATTTTGTATTTGTCTTCAGACCTTTTAACAACTCATCAGCACTGTGCTTTACTCTGTAAGTAAAGTTATTTAAAACATAGTTTCTCTTAGGGATAGATAGGAATATAGCCAGATTAGTGTAGATGTTTCCTATATTTATGTCACATTGTCCTAACATGTTGTTTTAAAGTATTTCCTGTGATTTCTGAATTCTCTGTTGTCATTATGTTCAATTAATCAGTATTGCCTTGTGTTTTTATTATTTATTATTAAATATTTTAAACATTTAACTGTGACTGTTTTCTGTAGAGATAGTTTAAGCTCTTAGAGTACTTGCATGTATTTGGTGGCACTGTACAAGGCACGCCAATAGCCTTGCTGTTCATCACACTTACTAATTGGATAACAATAACATGACACAGTAGAATTGGACACCCTTTGGTAAGGGCCTTTATAGTAGCTGATAGCAGTGGTTAGTGGCAGTTGGTACTACCTTATAGTCTGGGCAGAAGGGGGCATAGCTAGTGAACCTGTGCCAGCCTTCCCCAGGAGTGTCTATGTGTTTGCATATAAATCAAATCTCAAAGTGTGTGTGGGGCAGCTACTTGGGCAGGGACACAAAGCACTGGTTGGACACAGAGGGTACTGGAGGTTTTGGCTTGACCACTCGACTGAGATCTGAACCCTATAGCTGTGCCGGTGGGGAGTCTTATTGGGGATCTGGAGAGAGAGGGAGAAACCAGCCCCAGATTGACTGTGATCTCTGTGTGCTCTTAAGGGAAATTGTACTTTACTGTGTGTGTACTTGTTATCCCCCCAATGTGGATGCCCCTCACTGGTGTTAGTGGTAAGGATTGAGGCTCCTTCATTACTGGGCTAGTGCACAGGCATCACACACTGTTAAAATGAAAATGGCAAATGGAGTTACTAAATGTATCTAATACAGAGAATGCCAGTTCTCATTGTAACTGCCAGAGATAAAGCCAGTAAATATTATGATTATGGTCTGTCTGCTAGAACTGAAACTTGAAAGAAGGATAACTTTAGGCTGGGGATTAAACATAACTGCAAAAAATTGCTTTTTTACAAACTGTCACCCAAAAAATGGACCTCTTATAAAATGACCCCCCCCCCCATTTATGGTTGGTATTTTCTCTCAGGATTCAGATACAAGTCAAGAAGCATATATTTACACCTATACTTCTCAAAACATTTTAGCTAGTTTTACAGTTCATAAAAACACTTCTTCAGTGGGGTGGGATCCCCATCCACAGAATAAAGTGATTTACTATGAGCCATAGTGTAATGAATGATCATTATGACCATTAAATATACTTATAAAGTAGATATTTATTTATCCAGGCATTCCATCAAATAGTTTACTATCAAAATGAAGAATGAAAGTTTGGCAAAAATGTGAATGTCAGACATCAGTTGGCCGATTCCCATATTGCTGACCTTCAATTCTGTGAGTGTCCTCTGCAGTGAATGCCAATGTGCATTTAGTAATACATGATCCGTGTTACAAATAGAGATCGCAGTACAGTGTGGATTGGGGAAATTTACTCTTTTCCTCACTGTAGTGCAATCTCGGAGTTGGAATATATAATTTGCAATGGATGTGGAGGGCACAGCCCCCATGGGGGGGGGGACGTGAATTTCAGTGTTATGCAGTACTGAACTGCATACGTTCTTACTGCTGAAAAACTGGTAGGTGGACACTCACTGCACTGTTGCAAAAGGTGCAGGGGAAAAAGGATGTTGAATAATACTGAATTTGCATTCGTCAGCATGACATTCGACATACTGATATTCAGTACGTCGGAAATATGAGTTGAAGACATGAACAGATTGCATTCTTAATTTTATAGTTTTAATAGTAAACCATATCAAATTTATGTATAATGCATGCAGTGCTGGCATACACATCTGATTCCTTGCATAAAGATGTTACAGAAACATGGTAAGAAAGGCAATTCATATCGTTCACATTGTGGCTGGAGCTAGGCAGGGGATTCTGCCAGGGCATCTTTTTGTGATAGTGGAGATATCTGTCTTTCACATCCCCCTGAGGAATGACAGTTAACTAAATCACTTATGTATTTGTGTCACTGATGGAACCTAAGCCACCAGTTGTACAAATAAGTGGTTTGCCGCTGTACTAACAGAGTAGCCTTCTTAGCTACCTGTAGCCCTGCTGGATCAGTCTCAGACAATATCTTATCTGAATCCCTATCCCTGAAGATGTTCTAAAACAATGTATTGAAATCAGTTCTTTAGCTAGGGTCCAAGAAAAGGAAAAAAATAATAACCGTAATACCTGCTGATGCAAAGAGGTTAAAATCAGATCCTTCCATTGTGACATAATTTTAAAAGAAGCAAGAAAACATTAAAAAAAAATTCAAAGAAAGAAACATTTATAAAAATCTGTGTACATTAAATTGTGGTGTATAATGTGTAAAATGAGAGTACCACTTTAAAAGTAAGTAATCATAGCCTATACTAGTGGCATAAATAAAAAAGCCTCACTACAGCCTAGGCGATCTAATTTTAAATAGTGACTCATATACTTGAGAGTGCATGCAGGGAAGAGGGGCATGCCCATCCTTGGTGCGGAGGAGAGAGATGCACACACAAACGGCACATTCACATGGCCTAATTTCCCTGGTGTTGACTGGGAAAACAAATAATTGGTGCTGCCCAAGGGTGGGCAAGACATCATGCTGGCACCATCCCCTTGTGGTAGTGATGGAGAGGACCTAGCATTGTCACCCACTGCATGCCAAACCTTCAGGGTTCTATTGGGTGGGTACAGTGGTATAGAGTAAAAGGTAAAAACATTGCTTTTGCAGCAGTATGATGCTGTTTTTGAATGCCTTAACCACCTTGCCTGCCCCAGATGTTGTCATACCAAGTCTGGGGGGCACAGGAGGGTAAAACAGATCCAGAGATTAAGGACAGATACCAGCAGCAACTGATGGTCAGCTTTGAGGAAGCCAAAAATAGCTCCAACAACTATATGTAGGATGTCACGTGTTCAGTCTTTCCACTGCATTGGCTGACAATGTGGTAAACAGAAAGGTCATATCCAGCATTGGCTCCAGTGTGTTTTTTTCACACCACTTACTATTAGGTCTGTGGTAGTTCAGGAAGAACCTCAGTGCCACATGGTGTCAGAATATTATTGAGCTTGTACTTGTGACTTTCCATTTTACTAGCCAGTGTAATGAGATGAGGTTGTACTCCACCCCAATGAATATCCTTCATGTTCACAACACCATCAGCATTTAAACCAATGAGGAACAACAACACAATCAACTAGTAGACTTGTGGTCAGATTTTAAAGTTGAAACAAGCAATCAAGACCCCAAGATAAAAAGAACAACAAAAACATGACAAAATGATTCAAAAACTAATGAAACGAGTAACTAGATGAAAGAGACAGTGTCAAGCAGATGAGAAACTAAAAACAGCAAAGCAAACAGTATTTTTTGCAAATAGAGCAATAAATCAAATAAATAATCCATAAAAATGCAGAAGCATAATCACTCAGATAACTAAGACTGCTATCTTCAATTCAGAGACAAATCTTGGTTATTGCACCAAATGAACTTCAGCCACCAACTGTGTGGTCTGGAATGCCATACAGCTAGCAGCCTGCATACATCTTACATTGCAGAGCATTTTCTGAAAAATAAAATTAAAAAGCATAAGACAAACAAATATAAATATTTTTGTGAACAATAAAAGCTATTATAACTGTACAAATAACAATATTATTGGTAAAAATGTATTCTTTGCAGTGAAAATAGTGCATTCATTTTTCTTGTCCATAAATACTGCAATATATTATAATGCACACAAACCCACAAGTGTACTTTTCTCTACAAATTCACAAACAAATACTTATATCTTGAAAATTATACAACCTAGACAATATTTTTGATAACCAGGCATAATATTTCACTTAACAACAAGAAATTCCTCTATAGATGAATGTTTACCAAGATATTTACAGAAATATGAAAATGTGTGTTTAATTGTATAATTAACAATGCATATAATACAGGATATCTCTAAAGGTGTGCAACTTACAGTACAAATATCAAAGATTTTTTTCTTCAACTGGGGTCGGGATGTGAATATCTAGTGAGATTAGTTTATGGTCTGCTCTTACCAGTGAGGGATACACTTCTGGTCTGGAGCATAGAGTCCCTATGTTGGTGATGATCAGGTCCAGTATGTTTTCCCCTCTTGTGGGAGTAGCAACAAGTTGTTCCATAGCATTTGAGTTTATAAATTCTAGGAACCTTTGGGCTAGGGTGTTGGAGCTAGAGTAATGCTCCCAGTCTATGTTAGGGTATTTGAAGTCGCCCAATATAATGGTGTTTGGAGAGACCTTCATATTTTCCAGTGTTATCAGGAAGGCCGAGTGGGGTTCCTGGGTTTGGGAGGGTGGTCTGTAGCAGGCTATAAACTGGAAGGCAGTTTTACCCACTGTTAGTTGCACATGGATAGTCTCTGATGCTTTGTGCTGTGCCACCAACCTGGAGGTGTGGGTATCTTTGATGAATATTGATATTCCCCCTCCTTTTGTGGTTCGGTCCAAGTTTTGGGGCCGAAAAACATGGTATGAGGTATAACCTGGTAGTGCTGGGGTGCTCTTGGGAGCCTTGAACCAGGTTTCTGGTACTGCACAGATATCGATGTTCTCCATGCTAAGGAGAGTTTCAAGTGTGTGCATCTTGAGGTTTAGACTTCTGGCGTTGAGTAGCATTACTCTTAGTTTCTTATCCCTTGTGATACCTATGGGGGTGGGTTTGTCTTTTGAGCCTTGCCTAATAAAGGCACTATGGGGGTGGCAAGAGCCTTTGCCAATGTCTGAAAGCCCAGGGGTGACAGGTGCAGGCCGTCCCTAGTGAAGCATCGTGGCTTGTCGAGCATGTCATCCCAGGCAGACAGGCAATGGATCCCCTTTGAATGATACCAATACTTAAGCCAATTGTTGAAATTGATCATCTTGTCTTCACATTGTGGCATCATTCTTGGTGAGGGTAAGATGCTACTCAAGGTCAGGGTCATACCGGCCTGGGCTACATGCTCAGAGAGCTCCTCTATGTCTCTTTTCATGTAGTCCAGGGAGGTACGTCTCAGGTCATTCACACCAGCATGGACAATGACTGTGTCATATTTGTACTTGCCTTGGAGTGACCTGAGTGCTTGTGTTATGTGGTGGATCCTAGCACCCGACAGGCAGCTCACCATGACCTTCTCCTTGTTCAGCCTGGTGAGCATGACATCAGTGTGTCTGACAATAGAGTCACCTATTACAAGTGTATCAGGTGTGTTGTTTAGCCTTAAGGGCTGTGACTGTTCGGCACACTGGCTTTGTGAGCTATGTGTTGCACGTGTTTTGTTTTGGGGTAGCGGTTGCTTGGGTGTCTGCTTTGGAGGTCTCTGCTGCTTAGGCAGATTTTTATTTAGAGCCTCCGAGTATGTTTTTGTGTGTTTATGTGTTTGGTTTGCTGTCGTGGTAGGTCTGTGTGAGACTGGAATTGTAGTGAGTGTGGTTTCCTTCTCCTCCTGACTGGTTACGCCAGTACTGAGTTGAGAGAGCTTAGCCTCCAGTTTGGCTATATGGTTGCATCTCTCACATGTGTTGGAATTTGTTGGGAGGAGGAGAGGGTTGTCTGTGTACATGAGGCAGTTGTAACATTGCCTCAAGATTCCCAGATTCACCAGCTGGACCGGAGAGGAGATTGACAACTGACCTTCGGACATGCTAGAATAGTATTGGGAATTCCTTTATAATTGAAAAAAAGGGCCAATAGGGAACAAAGTACTCAAGGGGAGTTTGTGAGGGTGTAGTGCTTTTAATATTTTAGTGCTGACTTACATAATTGCTTTAGTGAGCAAGTGCCAGGCTTTAGAGTGGGAATAGGGTGTGTATTATGAGAACTAGATCAGTTCTAAGGGAAAGAGTGAAGAGCAGAGTTTGTGGAGCCGAGAATGGTTTAAACCCAATTAAGCGGCGCTGCCTGATGCTGCGCTATGCACAAAATCGCGCAAAGCCACGCTAAAGCGGGTTTTATACAGGGGGACTTGAAAGAGCTAGAAAATGGCCCAAAATGGCCAATAGACTACCAGATTCTTGTGCTGGGAACACTACTCCAGGGATAGATAGGCTGCTCCAAGCTCCCCACTGCCACTGATGAATAAAGAAGCCTCCCTTTATCCAAGAAAGGAAATGGGCAACACAGGAATTTTCCAAAAGTCCAGAATACAGCAAAGCTTGTATTTGGACTACTCTAGGTCAGGAAAGACGGGAAACAAGGATAATTTTGAATGAGTTAATGGCAGCTTCCTGGACCATCTTGTTCAAGTCCTAGCTAAGGTTCAAAAATACTGGATGTGTTTTTCACCAGTATAGCCATTCTATGCTTAATATCTACAATACAATGTGACCAGTCAAATCTGCTCACCATTCAGTAACACTCACTATGGGGGTAAAATCTGTCTTACCACAAAAATCTTCTGTCTTTAGAGACTGCTCTAAGGTAAACTCAATCCAGCCAAGCAATGACCTGATGAAATTTAACTAACCATTTCATCTTGCATACACACCTCAAAGAATTTGTTGAGGCATCTGTCCTCAGAAGGCATGAATACAATGCTAGCATAGGAATAATCCCCAGTGGTAAAACCCTACTATAAAACAACTACACAATAACAGGAAGAAACTCATAGCCTGTAAAAGCAGACTTAAAGCCCTTCATCTAGATTTAAACTCAAAAAGCTCAACAAAGAACTCAGAAACAAAATCTAATCCTCCAAAAATAAGTATAAATTAAGAATTGCCACCTCTGCTAAAGACCACCATAAAGTCTTCTTCAGGTATGTTGGAAATCCTCAAGGTACTGCCTAACAATGTTCTGAGCTATATCCTTTGGTCACCATATTTCCACTGTTGTTAAAAAATCCTTTTACTTAAACAGACTAATCACCGGGGATATTTCTTCCAGATCTAAGGAAGCTATCATCCTTATCTACTCCTCCCTCATCAAGCCCACAGACCCCCCTCTTTTATGGAATACATTCCTTTGTATAGAGAGGAAAGCAGCTCCTGATATTTTTTAGGAGTAATTTGGATGAATGGCTGGGTAATCATAAATACACCCAAGGAATGTTCTCTCTAGTCCTTATTGAAAGTGGTCAAAAACTAGTATGAATCAGTCATGTCAAAGGGTACCTAAGATCTGTGATATTCTGGATAGGTTACTAATGGTCCCCAAATGAATAGCCTAGTATTAACCTATGAACCTTTGAAAAAAGGAAGGATTGAAGGTTGAAGGGAAGTTTTGCAAGTGATTGCTAATAATAAAATTGTTGACTGTTCATTCACTGACTCAAACAGTTCTGGACAGAGATTGAATTGCTTGCGAATGTAAGAAGTATGTGTTTTGTTCATTCTGTTTCTTCACAAGGGACAGAAATACTGCAGAGTTATTGTAAAAAATAATGGGACTAAAAATTGTCCATAAATGTTCGGTGCATTATTTTTAAACTTGATACCAGAGCAGGATATAATATCCTACCTGAAAATGCATTCAGAGACTCGTGCTTGAAAGGTATAACAGTCTGAAGATAAGTTACTGACTTTTTCTGGACATAAATTAACAACACAGTTAATTTGTTTCAAATAGTGTAAATTTATCAACCTATTAATTTGGACAGAATGGCCACGAGCAGCTGGGTGTGATTAAACAAACGCGCAGCATGCAGTTATAGTGGCAAGACAATATTGGGCAATACTGTTGTCAGTAAAGACAACCAATTGTATAGTTGAGTCACAAATAAGTTGCAGAGTCACAGAGACAGCTTCTTGCATGTTTGTGGTACACAATTTCACAGGTTCATGCACGCACTGATTTACACACTTGTAGGCAGTAGTTCACATGTTCTTGAAGGATATGATTTGCACATTCAAGCAGTGCATTTTATTAAGCCATAAAAGCAGAATTCAGTGTGTAGTAACTTGGAAAGCCTAATGGAAGCAGAAATATGACTGAGATTTACATTTACATTTACATAGACACTATGACAACATTTTTATGACTTTACATTTTATTAGAATTTTCTCAATGTACAAAATAAGATATTGAAATGCAAGTGCTGAGAAATGTGGCATTTTCAGGATGGCCAGATGAAAAGTAAAAAGTTCCACTTCTTATTTAAATGTACTACACATTCTGTGATGAAATTTATATCTCAGAAAGACTATTGTTAAAATTCAACAAAGGCATAATACCAAACCAGTCACAGAATAAGATGACTGAGTGAAAATTTGAATCACATTTCGATATAGTTAGGTGTCAAAAGAGAAAATGTGTAGTAGTACTTTGCATTTGTATGCCTCCTCAAACTGAAATAGTTATGTATAACTGCCAGATTTGTAGTGTAAATCATAATAACAATAGCGAGAATGAACTGCAAGGGTTGTCATTTTCTGAGTTACTCAATATTTTGTTCAGTGGAAAGAGAGGCACAAACTTGTTGCAGTCAGCTCTCAGATGTAGAAATCTGTGATCACTGGTCTACACTGGAAATCACTACTAGTGTGGTTTCTACTTATATGTCTGCAGTGTTCCCATTTGTGTTGTTTTTCTCTTTTCTCTGTGGCTGTGCAACAATGGTACTAATATATATATATATATATATATATGTATATATATATATATATATATATATATATATATGTATATAAAATATGAGGAGGTCAAAAAGCTCCCCATATCTAGTAGTCTATGCACACTGAGCAGAGTGGATGAGAGCTGTTGACTCCAACTCTTAGCTGAGATATATAAGCATTCTGTTTTTTTTCAATTATTTATACAGTTTATTGTTTCTAGCAATTTATATATAGCACTTTTATTGTAATCTGCACATGTAACTGATTTGTTTGCAGTTAAAGCATTTTGTATCTTTACAAATCTTTATCTGTTTAAAAACTTTCATTTTGTGGCTTTCTCTAGTACTTTGTAGGCTAATAGCTCCGCACCCACCCTCCCTGTTGGTGTCTTGTGTTATACTTGGTGGCTTTGCAGTTGCCCGCCCCTACTGTAAATCTGATCTGGGACACTCCTCCCAATCTAGTGTCATTAGCTCATTCTACCTAATACAGAGAGAGCATTTGATAAGGCCTTCTGTTTCTCCTTTTCCCCTTAGAAAAAAAAAAAAAAAAATTGCCTGAATTTCCTTATGTTCCGACTGTGCTTCTCAAACATTTTGGAAATATAGAGTATATTTTAGAGCATTTATTATAACTGTAATTGCCTTAATATTGCTATAACTCAAGTGCTCTAGGTTGCACAGCATCTGAAGTTGTTGTGTCTTTCGGCTTTTCCCGGTTAGGGGTCGCCACAGCGGAACTCCGGTCCGCTAATAATTGGTAGTGGATTTTTACGTACCGGGTTACCAGCCCTGATGCACAACCTTCAACGAAGGCACGCCCCATTCACGTATGCCTCCACACAGAAGACGCTCTAGCTGAGAATCGAATGGGACAACGTCTTGCTATGAGGCAACAACGCTACCGCAGCACCACCACTGCATCTGAAGTGTTTGTGTGTTTTAGCTGCTTTTCTGTATATATAGACTTCTCTGTATATGTAGACTAGCTACTTATTCTGCTGTATTACTGCCACTTAAATCGCTTTTCAGTTGTGCACTTGCCTTGCTTCATTGAAAAAGTTTTAAATTGCTAATTTTGTAGAGTTTTAATTGCATTTACTGTTTAGGACTACACATTCAAGTGTGTTGGACTTTTCTGTGTTTATTTACTGTATTATTGCATTGTTTAGCCTGTTTCATAAAAAAAAAATATATACTACCTTGTTTTCTCGTTTCCCACCTTTTCTAGCCAGTCCATATCCCAGGTCTTGCTTGTCTCAGAACTTTATTTTCTGTGCTCAGAGCTATCCAGACCTTGCTGTGGCAGAGGGAAGTCCTACTGCCTACCAGTGGGACTGATGAGCATTGTACTGCCTATCTAACGCTAGAGGAGTGGTTTCCAGCTCTGAAATTGTAATTCTATTAGCCTTTTTGGACTGATTTCTATCCCTTTCAACTTTCTGGCTTAAAAACGCGTGTGTTTGCACATTTTTCACATCATGCAGCACTACGAGGCTACAGTTAAAGTATTCCAGGTGCCAGAAAGTCTGCTCTTCAAATTTTCCCTTAAAACTAGCTGGTTTCTCAGTAGTAGCGCTAAAATCTGAACCCCTGTGACTAGCACTTTCTCTAGAACCTACTGTAAAGCACTAGGAAGCCTGAAACTGATACAAGCACTCAGCTCTCCTTGTCAATAAGGAGAAATTAATCATAGGCACTAAACAGCCTACAATTGCAAAGTACCTTGCAAAGGTAAGGGAAAACAGCTCTTAAACCTTACAAAAAAGCACCTAAACAGGCATGTCCAAGGGTCAGCTTCTGGTGGTTTCTCCTGTCCACCTGGTGAATCTGGGCATACTGGGGCAATGTGGCAACTGCCTCATGTACACAGACAATCCTCTCCTCCTACCACCCAACACTACAACCTGCGAGAGATGCACTTACATAGCCAAACTGGTAGCAAAGCTCTCTCCCATCAAGACTGTGCTAGACAGTCAAGAGGAGAAGGCTAACACCTGCATTACACCTCTAGCAACTCATAGCCCTTCAAAACCCACAACATCAACTCCCACACATAGCAACACTAAACCCACATGTGCAGAAGCCCTTAACATTAACCTGCCCAAGCAACAAGGACCTCCGAAGCCGAAACGCAAACAAATACCAGTCACAACCAAAGTGACACATAGCTCACAACACCAGTGTGCCACCCAACAAAAGCCCCTAAGGCAAGACAATGTACCCAACACTTTAGTCATAGGTGACTCTATAGTCAGGCACACTGATGTCCCACTCACCAGGCTGAACAAGGAGAAAATTACAGTCAGCTGCCTGTCAGGTGCCAGGATCCGCCACATAACGCATGCACTCAAGTCACTCCACAACAAGTACAAATATGACTCTGTCATTGTCCATGCTGGAATGAATGACTTGAGACATACCTCCCTGGACTACATGAAAAGAGACATGGAAGAGCTCTTGGATCATGTGACCCAGGCAGGTATGACCCTAGCCCTGAGTAGCATCCTGCCTTCGCCCAGAATGATACTGCAGTATAAGGACAAAATGATTGACTTCAACAATTGGCTAAGCTTCTGGTGTCATTCAAAGGGGATCCAGTATTTGTCTGCCTGGGAAGACATGATCGACAAACCACAATGCTTTGCCAGAGATGGTCTGCACCTGTCACCCCTGGGATTCAGGTTACTGGCTAAAGCTCTTGCCACCCCTATAGTGCCTTTTTTAGGCAAGGTTCAAAGGATAAAACCACCACTGTAAGAGATACAAGCATGCAAAATCTGAAGGTAATGCTACTCAATGCTAGAAGTCTAAACCTCAAAATGCACTCTCGCGAGGCACTCCTAAAAATGGAGAACATCCATATCTGTGCAGTGACTGAGACCTGGTTCAAGGCTCCAGAGAGCACCCCTGCAATACCAGGCTACAATTCTTACCACACTTTTTGGCCACAAAACCAAGACCGAAACACTAAAGGTGGAGGAGTGTCCATATTCACCAAGGATATTCACACCTCCAGGCTAGTTGCCCAACACAATGCATCTGAAATTCTCCAGGTGCAACTAACACTAGGTAAGACTGCAATCTAAATTGTAGCTTGCTACAGATCCCCCACCATACACCAAGATTCTCACTACACCTTCCTAAACATACTGGAAAATATTAAGATACAACCAAACACCCTAATACTAGGTGATTTCAACTACCCTGCCATTAATTGGGAAGACTACTCGGGTACCAACTCCTTTTCCCAACGGTTCTTGGAATTCATAAATTCCAACGCCCTGCATCAACTAATCCATTGTCCCACCAGGGTCTCCAATATCCCAGACCTAGTCATTACCAACATGGGAGATAGATGCTCCACACCAGTGGTCACCCCCTCATTGGTCAGGTCTGACCATAAGCAAATCACCCTTGACATCCACATCCCACCCCCACCCCCAGTAAGGAAACCTCCTTAAAAAACTTCTCCAAAGCCAACTTCATGCTACTGAAGTCAGAAGTGACAAACTTCACAACACCCACGCAGATGGGATCTGGAAGTTTGACTGCAGAATCCTACACTAAGGCACTGTACGAGCACATCCACTCATGCATGAATCGTGCCATCCCAAATAGAACCAAGATGCTCTTCTCCAAAAAAAGGAAGCCAATCTGGTGGTCCCCTGCTATAAACAAACTATACAACAGAAGGAAGAAACTGTTGCAGAAAAGAGGAAAATCCCAGGATGCAAAAAAACTCCCTCACCAGCCTCAGTAAGAAGCTGAGATCCCTCATAAAATCCTCAAAAGCTAGTTACAAAAATAGAATTGCCAAAGATTCCAAAGACAACCACAAGGCATTCTATAGTTATGTCAAGAATCTAAATGGCAATGCTCAGATCTGCTCTGAGCTACAACAGAGTGGCATTAAATATACTGATCCCAAGGATATTGCCAATATCCTGGCAGATCGATTTAGTGCCAACTTCACTCCCCTCTTACCCCCTAAAGGGCCCATCTCAATACCAAAAGATTGCCAAATTCCGATAATCACAGCCACACAGGTAGAAACAGCACTCTCCAAAGCTAAGAATACAGCATCCATGGGACCAGATGGCATCCCAGGCTGTGTACTACATGAACTACAAAATTAACTGGCACCCCACCTAAGTGTCATGTTTAATCATAGCCTCACCTCAGGCTTCATGCCCATTGAGTGGCGCACAGCTACAGTTATCCCGATCCACAAGGGAGGATCCACCTTGGAAACCGGGAACTACCGTCCCATCAGGCTGACAAGCCTGATCTGCAAGGGCATGGAACGCATTATCATGGAACTTATAAACAAAGACATTGGCAACCTCCAGACACTGGACCCCACCCAGTTTGGGTTTGTGAAGGGCCAATCTTGTTTCCTGAATCTGATTGACTTCTTTGAATCGGTCTCCAGAGCTGTGGACGAGGGTAAGGAGGTCCACACAGCCTATCTGGACCTCGCCAAGGCCTTCAACACCGTCCCTCACTCTGGAATCATAGATAAACTTACTAAGCTGGGCATAAATCCCTACTTCACTCGATGGGTTGCCAACTGGCTTTCTGACAGAACCCAGATTGTAAAAGTTGCCGACTCCAAATCCAGATCCAGTCAAGTGACAAGTGGAGTACCTCAGGGTTCAGTCCTGGGACCACTCTTGTTTGGCATCTACTTCTCTGAAGTATAGGCCAACACTAAGGGACTCTGGCTAACAAAGTTTGCAGATGACTGCAAACTGGGAGCCATTATTGAATCCCCAAATGATGTGGATATTCTACAAAAGGTCCTTACAGAAACAGATGCCTGGTGCCAGAGTCATGGGCTCAAGCTTAATGCCAAGAAATGTATAGTCATCCCCTTTGGAAAAAAACATGTACCCATGAACTACCACATAGGTGGCAGGACACTAAACATCGAACGTGTGATGAGAGACTTAGGGATACAAGTGGACAGTGGTCTCACTTTCGATAACCACATCGCCACAACAGTCAGGAAATCCTTCTACGTGGCACACCTCATCACTAAGGGCTTTTCATCCAGAAAAAAGGAGGTCATTGTCCCACTGTACTCATCCCTCATTAGACCCATTATAGAGTATAATGCCCCATTTGGTATGTACCTCACAAGACATCTGCAACAGCTGGAAAGGCCACAGAAATACCTCACTAAAAGAATCACAGGCCTAAAGCAGATGCCATATGCTGACCATCTAAAAAAACTCCAGCTATACTCTGTGGCATATCGTCTACTCAGAGGTGATCTCTGCTTAACATACAAGGCCATGTCAAACCCTGAGCTGTTGGACATGCTCCACTTAAAGAAATCCCAATCCCTCAGAGCCACACGCTCCAGGGATCTAAACCTTATCATCACAATGAACAAAACATGCTGGAGGGATAGGTTCCTGACCCAGAGACTCCCCATACTCTGGAATAGACTGCCCATACATGTCAAGCAGAGCACCTCATTGGCCCTCTTCAAAAGGAACCTTGATGATTGGATGGGAGATAAGAAATTCACCCCGGGGATCATGTCAGTCGCCCTGCTAGACAGGGGCCCAGAGAAGTAAATATTGTGGGAAAAAATTTCCAGGGAATTGTTATGGCTAGGCTTGCATAGGCCTTAGGGCCAATAGCCTTGTACCAACCAATGAACCTATATAAGCCCCTCCATAGGTGGTGCAAGTAGTCTTACATCTTCCCACAAGTACTCTTTTTAACTGAGTTTTGTCTAGCACAAGTTCTAAGTGGTCTGCTTCATAGACTCGAACCTACTAGGAATGCACACTCAATGAAACATTAGGGAACCCATTATCCTGTTTGTGCTGACTTTTATTTGAAGTATAAAGCCAAGTGATACATCATCAAATTCATTCATTCGTTATTTTAAAACCAAATTTTAAAAGTGAAAAACATTTTGGTTGTTTGCTTCTTGGTGCTAATAGGCTAGTGAGCATTTATTACTGGGATCTAACTCTTTTTTTTAAACCTGATAATTCTTTTATTTGAAAATCACATTTAAAATGTGATAACATTCCATGATTGTATTAATCTAAGTGAGCATAGTTTCTGAATGAAAGTGCTAGGTGTAATATAAAAATTGGTTGGCTGTTCTTTGAACATTTTAGTTGTGTTTTTTTTTTACTCAGTAATACTTTGTCTACATGACCACTTAAGAGTTCTGCTACAGTTCGAGTCCCAAGCAATTTAAAAACACTGTCCCAAGCCAGGGACTGTGGTGTCCTGTAGAGTCAGGGAACAGGAAGGGAGGTTTAGGTTTAGGAAGGAGGGGTTGAAGTTTTAGATGTAAAGAGCTGGAAGGTTGTTTTATGGGGTTTATATCATTTCATCAAATGGCTATTCAGCAAATAGCCATTCATTGAGCACCTATTTATCAAAGCTACTCCGTGGAATGGCAAATTTTAGCTAGGTCAAACCAGTGGTTGGCCACCATCTGGAATTTGCCCTTTTCTCCACTGTAGTGCGATCCCAGAGTTAGTATATTTAGTTAGGGTGGGCACAGCCCCCTTCATTGGGGGGTGTGAGGGGTGTAGTTCTCCACCTTGTCAGGTTTTGAATTTTATTTTTTGCGGTCGATTGGTTGGCCAACCGCTTATTTGCCCTACTTAAAATTTGCTGTTTGATAAAGAGTGGCTTCGATTAATAGGTGTTCGATGAATGGCTATTCACCGAATAGCCATTCAATAAAATTATATAGACCCATTTTATGGTTAGGAACTGGATAGTGAGTTTTAGGTGTAGGAAGGAGGGGTAGAAGTTTTAGGTTTAGAGTTGGGTTCTGGTAGGGCAGTGGGAGCTAAGTAGTTACAGGAGATGAGGTCAGTGGAAGTTTGAACACTTGCCTATGTGCGCAAGTGGCAACAAACAAGTATTTCACAGGCATATAGCAAGCAAGCGGTTGTAGGAGACCCAGATTTAAGTCTTTTTTTTATTTTATTCTTAGTCCTATATGAGTACATAACATAACTTCGAAAGACACATCTAATCCACTGAAACTCACTCTATTAAACAAAAGCCAAGGAAAACACAATCAGATTAAAAAATATAACAAACACTTAATGTGATGAAAAGAAAAACTGTAGTTTAATACCTCATCCAATTACAAATTCTGAAAGAAAAACAGTTGGGTTCTTCTCTCCCTACATTCTACTTTAGGAAGGCATCCCCTTATTCAGAAATGTAATGCTCAGTTATTGTCTATAACTACAAATAGAACACATAATGGCAACACCTAACATAAAATCAAAATTAAAAAATGGGAGGACTTCACTGTTAACATACCAATAACACAGTCACAGAAATTGATCCAAAAAAGATCTCCAGAAAACAGCTGGAGTCAACAAAACAAAAGCTGACTATGTTGAAACTTCATAAATGCAGAATGTTTCTGAATAACGACTGCAGGCATTGGCATCAGATGCTTGGCTATGCGTTCCAGGTGAGAACGTTTCTATGTTGGTATCTGAAACATAATCAAAAGACTTATCATAACAAAGAAAAACCTAGAGCACTTCCGTGTTTAAATAATACCCACTTTACATCAAGTCAGTGTAAAAAAACATTGAGAAATGTGTGACTAAATCAGTATGTAAAATAAAAGATGCTGTAACTTTAAAAATCAAGAAAACAATCACATATACATTTACCTATAAAATTGCTTTCACGGGCAAAAATATATGAGTAAAATATATTTGGTAAATAATTTAAAGCAATAAAAATGAGAAAGTGTAAACATTAAACCATACTTCTAAAAATTTTAATCAAATAATTACCTTAAATAACAGTTTATTTTAATTGTTTTCAGTTTCAAGACGTAATGCTTAAAAACTATTATACTCAGGGCTGGTCAATATCTATACTGACCTACCAGACAGACTCTCATTTTACTAATAAGAAGACTCAAATTGACATGCTGCACCACAAAAGAATAAATAAAGAAAATAAAATGTAAAAACAAATGCTGTAGTTGATGAAACTTATAGGTAAAAGTTTATATAAGGCTTTGTATTTAATGGCATATGTAATGCTAATAAATTATTGATGTCTTATTGGCAGTCCATATAAGTGTTCTTTTGGTTTATCATAGTATTTTTGATCACATTGGATATGGACACATTTTTATTATATATCAGTTTATGTTTAATCCATTAAAGAAACATACATCAGAAATAATTCTGGTGAAAAAAATATGACATATAGACCACACACTGAAAAACTAAGAAAAGACACAATATCCCCCGGTTGTATTAATGGATCATTTTGATGGTGGTGAACATTAAAAATGTTACAACCATTTTTCTGTGGAATATGATTTGAGATGTCCCTGTGATACATGTACAAGGCAGATCACCTATAAATTAATAATTAGAGTGGAAGAATATTTCAAGGGCCTCCGTAATGGCTCAAAAACACATTCATCATAGCCCAACGTTTTGCAGAAGGCCTCGATAATGGCTCTAACACATTCATCATAGCCCCAAATTTTGCACGTCATTATTTTGACCCCAGCAGTTTTAAATACTTTGTTATCTATAGATGTCCTAACTGCTGACCTATAGTTTAATTTATCACAATTAATATAAGAAAAGTAAGTCTAGGTTATATTTGTTTATGGGCCTTGAAACCATGAGACATCAAAAAAGAGTTAAATGTGAAATGTTTACTGCAATATTTACATTAGTTATTTTGTCTTATTTATTCATATATTTTAAATGCATTTGTTATTCATATTTTTTGCTTGTATATATCAGACGTTTTGCTGTCATTCTGATTGGTAGCTCAGTTTTATTATGGCATCTTCTAACTGGCTAATTCATGGCTCTGACCAATATATAACAATGACTTTTTATTATCTCTGTAACCTCTAAGGTATTTTAGCTAAGGTGCTAGTTATTTTAATATTGCATTAATAATGTGATTGTTTTGACAATCCTTTTAGTTTCCCATGGTGTGTGCCTAATTAGTCTATTACAAGCTTCTGAGTCATAGATATTCAAAGACCATTTTCTTGCATCCCGGGACTCAGGCATCTTGTAGATTGTATGACAAAGCCAATCATGCTCAAACGTAACTATGTGCTTGATTAAGGTATGGCAGCCGTACAGAGTGAGTGCAGCTGCTGCACATTGCCCAAACACAGTAGCTGAGTTTTGGCAACATTAGTGCAGCATCCGGGGAAGGAGTGGGAGGGGGTAGGGGACATAGTCAATGTCTTCAGGAAGTGATTGAGAGTACGATTTAGGTTTAGGGAAGGGAGAATTTTAAAGCTGAAAGAGTGGAAGGGGGAGTTTAGGGTTGATGAAGAATCAGGGAGTTTAGGTTAGGAAGCAAGTAAGTGTTTTAGGTTTACAGAGTGGTAAGAAATTTAGAGTTAGGGAATAGGAATAGAGATTTAGGGTTAGGGAGTAACGGGAAGCTGGAAGGGAGATTTAAGTTTATAGAATGGGAAGGAAGTTTAGGGTTAGGAAACAGCAGTGGAGATGTAAGGTTAAGGTGTGATTGGGGATTTTAGGATCAGGGACAGAAATGTTTTTGTTAGGGTTAGTAACCATTTGTGAGTTTTAGGATTATAGTTAGGGTTCTTGCAGGGTTATGCAGATCAGAAGAGTCATGTGATTGGAGGTCTTGGTAATTAACTAGGATCATGCTAGTGGAAGGTATGGTGTTTGTCATTTAGAGCAAGTGGAGATGAGCAAGTCCATTGTGAGATATCATCACATGTGCATTTGTAGTACACCTATGTTGAAATGAGGCTGCAGCTCTTTTTATTATGATTGCAGTGGTAAATCCTTATGTAATGAAAGAAATACCCTGATACCCCTGCATTTTGAAATATAGTAAGTGTGAACAGACAACACTGGTTTAATCAGAAATTGTTTGACAATTTCATACTCACTTATTCAATCCGGAATTCAATGAGAACAACTTCAAAATCGTTTTTTACAGGGGCAAGCCCCTGATACCCTCATTGAATTGTATCCCTAAATATAATAAGTCTGAGATTACTTAACAGTAGGAAAAAAAATAATCTTCCTTACAAAACTGTTTCAGTCTTATTGTTCAATACAGATAGCTTTCAATGAAATTTGAAGCAGTGCAAAACTGCATCTCATTCTTGTTTGAAATGCACATACATTTCAATGAAATCCATGCACCCCTAGTAAATTTACATGGGTTCGTGACATTTGATCTATGACACATTTTACCTACAAAAAAAGTGTCACAATTGATCTAAAGCACATTTCATCAAAAACACTGAATCATATTTCAGGGAACAGTGTGTAAGATTATAGACAATCACTGCTGGTGTGTTTCTGGATCATGGGAATTACAATGCAAAGTAATGTTGGTCAACGTCTGTACCTTGCTTATGCCCACTGTTATTTTGTATCATTATCTATACCTCTGTCTCTAGAAGTTTGTGTTTGTGAGCCAGCAGTAATTAATTTAATGAGGAGTTTTCTCTTTTCCACATGTGTTTGTGCAGTTAGTGCATTTAAGTAAGGGGTGGGGGACTTCAACATCCTCCACAAGGCTACAGGGATTTGCACCACTGCAAAAAAAAAGTTTTGGAAAAGTATTTGCTGTATATGAAGTTTTAGATTTAATGTGTTTTGACTAAAGTGCAGATTCAATAAAGACTACAAGGGCCTCTAAAAACTGTGTGCACATCGTGGCATGATGTGCACATGATAGCGTGTCATTTTGTATTCAGTAAGTGGCTCTACATGCCATGTAGAGCTGCACAAACATGATAAACATTGTGGCATGATAATTACAACATAAGCAACTGAATTGTATGCTATTCAACCAATCCCAGGATGGAGGAGCTATTCAACAAGCTATAAAGCAACTGTGTAGACTCAATGCTGGTTTTCCCTGTGAATTCCAAAACCTACTGGAATACAGTCATGGAAGCTAGGCTACACAGAAAGAATGTTAGCGGGCTACTGTTGCTCTTATTCATGTGTAAGTGTAGCAGGCCCATGTCAATTTTGCTGCTGCTGCAAACAGACCATGGCCAAGAAGGAGAAGGATATTTAGATTCCATTTAACTTTTCACAATCTGCATGAGATGGAAATAGTAAAGCACTACAGGGTGGATACAGACACACTACAGGAACTCTGCAACATCTGTCGTCCTCAACTGAGAGCAAGAGCAGACTGAGGGGAACTAAACCCAGTGGTGACTAAGGTAAATGTAGCACTTAGAATTTTAGCGATAGGAGCCTTCCAGAGACCAACAGAGGACATTCTGAGAGTGTCACAGGCATCAGCATCAAGGATTCTCCATAAATTCCTGAATGCTATGCTACAACATGGGTCTACTTTATTTACGCAAAAGCCTAAAAGTGCAAATACATATGGATCGAACCATATGCATTGAAAGTGCAAGCCATCGAAAACTGTAAACGGAAATCTCCATAGGTGGAGATTTCCATTTACTTCAATAAATTGCAATCTCGGAGTTGATATATTTAAGTAGCGGGGGGTGGGGGGAGCAGGGGGGGGCTTGCTCCCTGCCTACATCTTTTTTTTTTTCTGTATATTTTTTTTCTTTATTAACTTTCGAACGTTTAAGAGTTTGATGCATATGTGTCGATCTTTATGCATTCAAACTTTTGAACGTTCGAGTTAATAAAGTAGACCCCTATAACATACCACAGAGTACATATATTTTCCCCATACACTTGAGGACAGACCCAAAAGTATGCAGGACTTCTACCCTGTAGCACACTACCCTGAAGTCCTAGGTGTCACAGACTGTACAAATGTAGAAATCAAAGCACCACACAGGGAACAGAGAAGGGTGTACATAGATAGAAAGCATCTATATTACAAGATCAAATGCTTAGGCGATTGAACACCTAAACATCAAAGTTGTAATATCAAACCTAAAAACATTGAACGGCACAGGAAAACACGTCGGTTGGCCACGGAAAAAAAATTACTTTACACTCAAACTAAGTGGGGGGCTTTGCTCCCTACATTCCCCGACATAGGGGGCTGTGCCCTCCACACCCCCCCTAACTAAATATACCAACCTCAAGATCACTCTACAGTAGACAAAATGGCAAAATCCAGCGAACGGCCAAGGGAAATCTTTCCCTGCATTAATTTGGCCATTTGCTGTTTTTTGCTTTCGATATTACAAGTTCGATGTTTAGGTGTTCGATCACCTAATCATTCGATCTTGTAATATTGACCCAATAGAAAGGGCTACCACTCCATTATTGCCAAGTCATGTGTAATGCTAAGGGAATCACCCTGAATGCGTGTGCTGGTAACCCAGACAATTACCACAACTCACATATCTGGCACACCTCCCAACTGTATCAGATGTTCACTAGGGTGGATATCTCACAGGGTCATTTACTGGGGGGATGCAGGTTATGCACTGGAACCAGGGCTGATGATGCCCATCAAAAATGCACACACACCTGCTGAATAACGCCATAATGAGGCAAAGGTGCAAGCCAGAAATATCATAGAGCATGTGTTTATTCTGCTGAAGTCACAGTTCCAGTGCCTAGATACATCTGGGGGTGTCCCTGCAGTACAATCCATGTACATGTACTGAAATATTCACTGTGTGTGCCATGCTGCACAACATTATCCAGAGAAAACAGCTTCAGCAGAATCAACAAGAGGAAGGGGCACTCATCCCACTACCAATGGCAAGGTCACCACAGCCACATGCAATTGAGGAGTCAGTGGGAGAACCACCAGCTGCTGTGGGTGTAGGCAGATGTATATGTGCTCAATATGCCCTTGCATTGGCTAAGAGATGATGTATAGCACACTCACACACCACCTAAGGGACTAAAACCTTCATCCTATGCACATGCATATAGTAACATTGATGCCATGCAGCACTCACAACCTTTATAATGTTTGTGTACTACTAGCATGAGACAGAGTCAGCCTTGAACTCAAACTGTTGCAATTGCTGGATTTACAAGGTAAGTGTTGAACTTGGAGTGTATTGTGAAATAATATGAATGACTGGCATATCCTTGCATGTTATTACTTGGTAGTGTACACAAGTATATGGAGTGTGATTTGTACAGAAATGACCTTAACATGTGACATCAGAGACTTATTACTTTTATGTGTCCATTATAAGTAGTAGGCCTCAGGCATCAAAAATTCACACAGTCAAACCTCTCAAACTACTGATGGTCACCACATGCCCTCAGTTTAGCACCATACATTTGTACTGGAAAATCATTAAAGACAGACGTATAAAGTAATGAGACACGTTTCAGTTTAAGACTTCACAACCCTCACAAGAACATTAACAATACTGATACAAAAAAGTTTGATGCTAAGACCAATATAAGTCAAAGATACAATTACCAATTCAACATCACAAAGGCAAATATACCAAACACTAAGTCAGTTATGCACCCTGAGCATCAGACACAAAGCTTATGTATGAGATGTTTGAAATATGAACAACAGGGATTGTGTAGTTGTAGCATATTACATTCACACACAAAGGAATGCTGGATGCAAAACAAGGGAAAGTAACAATAGCAACATATCCATGTTTGTGCCAAAACAAAAATGCAGCTTTACTCCCCCACCCCCAAACGAACAGGCAAATGACACATTTTGCTAACAAACTATCAGTGAAATGATGAACGTACTATCAAGTTAACTGTTCCTGAAACATGTGTACAGATGTAACACAGAACATTCCATTTTAAGCTATTGCCAATCATTTATACCTGTGAATTGCCCTGACAAACATGCCAATGCCATCAGTACACTTCTAAGTAATGCATACAAATAACAGTAGCATTTGTTAATTAATATATTATATAAATGTGAAACATATTTTTCTTAAATGACATTTCAGCATCTGCAGTATATAGCTGAAAAATGCAAGAATACCTTCTCAAGTTCAGTAGTCTTCTGTATAGATATATTTCAAAGTTATAACCTCTTCTGTGTTCTCCATATAAACAAGTCTCCTTACCTTCAGGTTCTTTAGTTACATGGTTGTCTTTTTATGGAGTAGATTCAGGGCTGTTAGCATAGTAAAGAAGCTAATGAGGTATGACTTCATTATAATTGCTGAATCTCAAATGATTGGCTCTGTGTAGAAGATGTAAACATAGTGCAGGCACTCCCTCTGTGTTTGTTACTAATGGGTTGCAACTGTGAATGATTACTGGTAGAGAGAACGAAAACACAACTGCGATGCAGACTGCCCTACCTCCAGTGGGTGTGTAAAGTTAGACTTACAAAGTGTACAGAAGTAATGTTATCAAGGTTGGAAATGTAAGTAAGTAGCACACAATTCACAGGTTCTGTTCATTAACATCCAACCTCTCCTTCATTTGTTGACACCTGTATATTATTGCCATTTAATATCCTCACACATTTTAAGGACAAGGATATAAAATGCATTACAGACTGCATGTAGAAATACCTTACCAAACAAGAATGGTAAACAAATAAAAAAGATGAATGAAAGTCCAAACTCCGTTCACTGTTCAAAACAACAAGAATGCACTTGCACTTGAACTTCCGTAAATTCCGTTTATTTTCTAAAACAGCATACTAATTAATTAAAATGTGTACAACAAACGTAGGTGACCTAAGTTTGTTGTACAAGTTTTAATTAATTAGTATGCTGTTTTAGAAAATAAACGAAATTTATGGAAGTTCAAGTGCAAGTGCATTCTTGTTGTTTTGAACAGTGAACAGAGTTTGGACTTTCATACTGACTGCATGTCTCAGATTACTGGTCAGATAAGACAAGAATGAGCACCAAACACTGAGAGGTAAGACAGAGCTGCATTTTTGCAAGCAATAGTCATAAATGGTTGTGTGATCACTCAGTGCACTCCATGCAAAATTTATACATGTACAAATAACTGTTATGTGGTTTCTTAGTACTGTGGATGATGTTGCAATTGTTTGTATGCAGAATGATTTCAGTTCCCTGCTGCAAAGTTGTTTGTGTGGCAAACAGGAATAAGGCATCCTTACTGTGTTCTGAAGGTTCAAATCCAGACCTATGTAGAAATATTTCATGTGTACTAACAAACATTTTGTAGTGTTTATATCATAAATACTCTGGAATAGACTGCCCATACATATCAAGCAGAGTGCCTCCTTGACCCTCTTCAATAGGAACCTTGACGACTGGATGGGAGATAGAAAATTCACCCCGGGGATCATGTCAGTCACCCTGCTAGACAGGGGTCCAGGGAAGTAAATAGTGTGGGAAGAAATATCCAGGGAATTGTTATGGCTAGGCTTGTATAGGCCCTAGGGCCTATAGCCTAGTACCAACCTATGAACCTATGAACCTATAGATTGTTTTCTTCATTTCAGCTATGTTTCCCTTGTTTTAACCAGTGTTTGTGTGGTGTGCAGCTTAGCACAAACAAGGGAAACAGAGAAAAATAAATGTCAGGTTTGGCTGAACACCCCAGGGGTTGTAGTGAGGCCAAAGGGCAGTGCTCTGAACTGGAAATGATGGCTCCTAGCCAGAAGTGTAGAAACCTCCTGGAGCTTTTTTCCATTTGTATGTGGTAATAAGCACCTTGGAGGTCTATAGAGCACATCCAGTTGTCTTTTTCAAAGAAAGGAAGTATTGACTGAACTAAGACCATCAGAAATTTGGTTTGGTGGACTGCCTTGTTGAACTGGCTGAGATCCAAAATGGGTCTCCAATCCCCTGTTTTTTGGGCACTAAAAGAATCTTGAGTAAAACCTGTTTGGTCTGGTGGGACTGCTTGGCTGACACTTTTGTCAAGCAGTTTTTGAATTTCTAAGACTGCTGCTTCCCTTTGATTGGGTGGAACATCTGGAAGACTTTTTTGGGGTGTTGTACTCACAACTGGAATTTTGTAACCTCTGTATATTACTCCCTGCACCCATTTGCCCGAAGTTATCAATTACTAGGCAGGTTGATGCAGGGATAATTGCCTCCTGACTGTGTCCAGAGGAAGGCAATCAAGCCTCCATTCTAGGATGCTGATAGAAAGTTCTAGAGAAGGATTCTCTGACTCCCTGATTTTGCTGTCCATTTCTGCCCCTAGGGTGGCATTTTCCATTGCTTCCCCCTCTTCCCTGGGGGAAGTATTTGCCTCGTGAGTCTTGAAAAGGCCCTTTGGATTTTTTAAACCATAGTCTCCCACTTCTTTGGTTCCTAGAATAGGGTCTCTAAGGAGTGGAGAAACGTAGGCCTATGGCAGATAGGGTCTTGCCATCTTTCTCACATCTGGCTAGGGTGTCTTCTACCTTGGGGCCAAAAAGGGTAGAGCCGTCGAAAGGATCATTGATGAATGATGCTTTAAATGGCTCCGCAAAGTCACACAAGCGCATCCAGGAATGCTTTCTAATGGCTATGCCTCAACCCGCTGCTCTAGTCATCCCTTCAGCTGCGTGGGCAATGAGCCTCATGGAAGAATTGGAGATAGCATCAAGAGTTGCAAGCTGAAGAAACTTTGTCATGGACCCCTTCAGCCACTGCCCCTGAGACAGTATTTGAAAACTTTTTAATCAAATCTTTCTGTAATCTGGTAAAGTGTGACATATAATTCAAGGACCTTAGGGCAAAGGTCATTGAAGCATAAACATGCTTCTCAAATCTATCTAACATCCTAAACTCCTTGTTAGGAGGATGGATAGTCGGACTCTCTTCATCGTGTTCCTTTTTGGTGGCAGCTGCTATCACCATGGCGTCAACAGGAATCTCTTTAGACCAATGTGGCTCATCCTTAGGGGCCAATAATATACTGTCAGCTCTCTTGCAGATTGGCTCTATGGAGTCGGGCTTCTTCCACACCTGCTGAGTAATCAATTTAATAAGATCATCAGCGGATAGAGAGAGATCCAAGAAGTAGAGGGCTTGGCATGAAAAGCCTCCAGGTATACTAATGCCTCCAAGGAAAGTTGAATAGAGGACAAACTACCCCTCTGTTTCAGGATTTCTAGGATGCCTCTGAAGGAAATATCATCAGGGGGTGACCTGGGGGAACCTCCCCCATCATAAGAATCAGTATCTTAAGTGAAGGACTCTTCTGGGGAGTCGAGGTGCTTCCTCTTGCACTTCTTCTTCGCAGGGACTTCCCCAGGGCAATGATTTGGGGAAGTGTCCAAAGAGGAGACCACTAAACTGGGAGTCACCTGGGACAAGAACAGTTCAGAAGGAAATGAAATCGATCCAAGCCCCTCAGACTCAACCAGAGAATCACAACCCCAGGAGACCTTTAGTGCCGAAGGCTAGGAGGAATTCAAGACAACTCTTGGAACCGGAGAAGAGGATGTAACTGGAACCAAAACAGTCATCGCCTGAGAAGTCAGAATCAAGGGCTCTAAGGTCTTGACAGGAGTTGGAGGAGAAGGGTATGCAGGAGTTATAGCTAGGCTAGTTGCAAGGCCAGCGTGCCTAGGAACCAAGGATAACCCCCTGGCCATCAGGAGCTGATCCACCAGTCTCAATATATCAGCCTCAGAAAGACTCTTAGTAGAACAAACAGAAGATGAGGACTGAAATTTAGGGTGTCTCACTTCTGCAAAGGGACTGGGTTGCATATCTTTAAAGGGGTCAATGGAAGGAGAGTATTCAATTCTTGTCAGATGTGATAGCTTTAGCACTGCAGAATCTGTCAGTGCAGAAGAAGATGTTTTCAGTTCCAAAAGGAGCTTGGGTATGGAACTAGATAAATCCTCTGGTGATGAGGAACTCTTCGATACCAAGGATGACTTAGGCATTTTCTTAGGTGGTTCCGAGGACCTTGTAACCGAAGAAGGCCTTTTCTTTGAAACAGAAAAAGAAGATAAGGAAGAAGTGCTAGCTTCAACTCTAGACTCAGATAAGGCCTGGTCAAATTCTGTTTTAAGGAGTCCCTTTAATATTAATTTGCTTTTCCTTTCAGTCAGGATTTGTGTAGAGAACCCATGACAAATTGTACAGTCCTCCTACAAATGAATCTTTCTCAGGCAATAGATGCATAAGGTGTGACCATCGGAATTAGGCATCTTGCCCTCACATTTTTGGCAGCTTTTAAAGCCTGAGGTTCCTTTAACAGATTTAGCAGGAGAAGAGTGTTGTTTTTGGTCAGCCATTATAATGTAAATAACTGTCAAACAGTCATGCATCAAGGGAGACAGAGAGAAAGAAGTAAAAGATTATTTATTTATTTAGTTAGTTAGTTTTTAAGAGACTAAAGGTACGAGATACCAATGAGGGTATTTTAGAATATCTAAACAGGTAATAAGTAAGAAAGAATAGGAAGAAAGTAACAGCAAAGGTATTTAAGTTCTACCAATGGTAGCAGAAGGAAAGAAGCAGAATAAACAGCTATGTTAAGGTTAAGAGGAGCAGGTAGATAGCATAAGAGAAACTAGACAGGAATTTCTTAAAAGGGAATAAAGAAATATTTCAAAGAGTTAGAAAATTGGAAAATAACTCACTGTTATAGCCAAGGCACAAAAGAAGGAAATGAATGCTTTTGGTCTGCAAAGTGGCAAATGAGATCTGAGGTAACTTTAGAGATGAGCATTATGGGTAGTGACTGGCTCGAGAGTTTGGAGAGCACAAGCTGGAAGATATGGCAGAGTCAGTTCTGAACCCACTGTCAAGGTTTGGGTGAAGATTGACAACATCAGATATAATGTTCCATAGTCGGTGTACTTAAATAGGTGGGGGCTCTGTTCTCACTGCAGTCAACTAGGGTGTGTGTTTGTGCACTTGCTTGACATTACAGAGGGCCTTTTACACCAGCATGTGGGACACTGTTATTATCATATTCTCCTCACCAGAAACTGCTGATGTCATCAGCTATAAAGCATTGTCTGAGACAGTCCAAGTCAGACTTGAGCTGTGGCACTTGCCTTAAATACAGAGTTCTGTGGTTATGCACTTAGATAAGTAGGGGTTCTGTTCTAACTGCAGTCAACTGGGAGGAAATGTGGGTGGGTGTGTTTGTGCACTTGCTTGTCATTACAGAGAGTCTTTTACACCAGCATGTGGGACACTGATATTACCATAATCTCCTCACCAGGCACTGCTGATGCCATCAGCTATATCTGATTTGTGGATGTGCATTATTCCCACCAGGCCAGGGTCAGGGACTGGCCTGGAGGCCAGACAGAAGTCACATCATCCTATATGATCCAGATTACAATGACATGGCTTTCAGTCTATCTACATACATCATAACTAGATTTGTAGGCCCTGTGTTTTCTTGGTGATAAACTCCTGTGGTCTCTCCAGCTGTTGTATGTGTCTGGTGAAGTACATGCAAAATAGAGCATTATATATTAATATTCTGATTAGGCTTGAGCACAGTACTGTAATATAATATTCACATCTGAATGCAATGGCATGACTTATGATATGTACAACATAGGCTTTCAATACCAGTGTGGACACTTGGTGGTCGAAGTTCAGATTGCTATTTATATGCATTCCCAGTGCTTGCTTCACTGGGTTTCAGTATAGCTAAACTATTGTCAATGTTGTAATTAGCAGGGAATTCCACTTTACAGAAGGGCAAAATAAAGACATATTTTTGCAATTATGTGTAGACCATGTGGCTTTGTCATCAATCATTTGTCTGTGTTAGCCACACCTTTAGTATGTTATCATCATACATGGACAATGATTGCACCCAGTATGCAAGAATCAGCAAATGTGGTAGGCCAATGGCCATATACTTTAGCCTGAACTGTAGAGAAATAGAGTACAAACCATAAAGGAACAAGCACAGATACCTGGGGTATGCCAATGGTGACAGTTTTACTGGTACAGAGTGATTCACCAGCTTTCAAAGTATGTCCTCTGTCAGTGAGCCAGTTGGTTACCCATGTAGTGATGTAAGGGTTAATGCCCAGCTGGGTGAGGTTCTCAATGATACCTTCATGGGGGATTGTGTCCAAACACTAGATCAGATCAGAATAGCCAGTATGCACTGTCTTACCTTCATCCCGGGCTATCACACAGAATCATGTATAGACAGATCCTGACTCTCCTCATCTGTGAGGTAGACTGGCATGTGACTCCTGGCTCACAAACTGGACACACACACTATCAACCAGCAGACCTATTATCAGTGGAGTGCCACAGGGGTCATTGTTGGGCCCCCAGTGTCTTGGTATATAATTCTCAGAAGTTCAGGTCAAAACTAAGGGGTTGTGGCTAACCAATTTTGCAGATGACTGCAAACTAGGTGCAATCATTGAACCCACAAATAATGTCAGTATACTCCAGGAGGGTCTCATGCAGACCAACAACAGGTGTATTAGTCATGGTCTCAAACTGAATACAAAGAAAAGCATCATCATTCCCTTTGGAACAAATAATGTCCCCCCTCACACTATGAAATCAACAATAATACTGTAAGTAACCATGAAGTGGTAAGGGATCTGGGATCATAAGTTGAATGTGACCTTAACTTCAACCACCATGTGTCTACCATAGTAAGGAAGGCTTTCTATGTAGCACACTTGATTAGTAAAGGCATCACCCTGTGAGCAAAAGAAGTTATAACCCTCCTATACGTAGCACTTATCTGGTCCATAATTGATTACAATGCCCTGTTTGGCATGTACTGTACTAAGCACCTGCAGCAATTAGATAGACATCAGAGGTTTCTAACAAATAAGATGAAGGGGCTCCAGCATGTGCCTTACACAGACCAACTAGAATCCTTATCACTATACTCCATATCATATAGACTTCTTAGGGGAGACTTATGCCTGGCCTATAGATCAAGCCAAGACCCAAACCTAATGAACTTACTGCATATCCATAAAACAAGCTGGACAAGGGCTACCCATTCCAGGGACCTAAATATGGCCTGTGACTTAAATAGGACATGCTGGTGGGACAGATGTATCTCCCAGCAATGGACACATCTTTGCAACAGGCTACCAATTCATGTGAAACAGAGTACCTCTATGACACTGTTCAAGAGGAACCTGGATGAGTGGATGGGGCACTGTAAATTCTTACCCGGGATATTGCCCACAACCCTCCTAGACATGGGCAGTCATCACTAAATGCAGTCTTGGGTATTGATTAGCATTTCTATGGTATCATATTTGGATGAAACAGCTAGGCTTAAAATGACCTCCTGGTCAATAGCCTAGTAATCTCTTATGATCCTATGATCCTATGCCATCATGGACCTTTTACTAAATAGACACTAGTAATATTCTGGCTGTGTGCATCAGACCTGTGCGAGATGTTAATGCTTCATTATGCCTTTTACATCTGTTAGATGTCCTCAAAGAGGTCATCAAGGGCATGCATGATGCCACCACTATTGCCTTTTTGACAAGCCCAAGGCATTTGACACAAATCCACACTTAGGTATTCACAAAATACTGTCAGATGTGGCCATAAAAACCTATATCACCAAGTGTGGAGACCACTGTATCACATACGTGGCATCGAAATATGTTGAAATGTGTGAAGTGAACTATATCTCAGGTCCAGTGATTAGGTCCGTACATCAGGGCTGTCTGCTAGGCTCTTACCTGTCCATTATTTAAGTCACAGATATCACAAATGACTTACACATCCTGTGTGCAAACAACTGTCTGAAGGACTACAGATTGTGAGCAATTATGGACTCCAACTGTGATATTAGTATAATACAGACAGTATCAACACACACCAAAGATTGCTGCCACAGCCATGACAACACCTCCAATGACACAAAAATATGGAGTTATTTGTTACATTAGGAAAACAAACACACAACCCAAGTATAGTGTAGACATCACACCCTATAATCAGACCAATAGATATGTGATTTATGTCCTGGGGTAGATGGTATGTGTAACATACACCAGCATGTGGCCACAGTGCTGACTACTCCCTTGTATGTAACACAACTACTGAGTATGTGAAGGACATCTACATCACAGGCCATAATACTTCCATAGTTCACAGTCTTCACCACACCAGTAACTGAGTACAATGTATCGATCTTCATGCACCCCATCACACTCTGCCAGTGATGTGTAACCGAAGTGTACCACCTTTGCCACAGTGGGCTGTCACACATCTTATTGGCCATACCTAGGTATTCCTTTTGTGGCACAAATATTACTGTCTGATGGTGCGGAAACCCTATCAAGTTATACTGCACCAAATGCATGTGTGGTTCCTGTTCTGGTGATGCACATAGTACATACATAGTTGTTTGACAACATTAAAGGCATGGATAACATTTGTGACAGTGTGGATTGTGCAATGTAAACACACACACACACACACACACACACACACATATATATATATATATATATATATATATATATATATATATATATATATATATATACATATGCCATGCACAGCCTGCATTGATCATAATATCACATACAGGTATAGCAGTGTCCCTCCTAACACCTCCAGCAGATGTTACAGTGTCAGGACAGTGTCTGTGATTACCCTCATAGAGTCCAGATATGTCATAATAGTTGTACAAGTGTGTTTGTGTAAAACCCGTTCTGATCAGTCTAAATCACATGTTATTTTAGAGACATGGGATTACTGGTGGTATCATTCAGATATTGCCCATGATTGTGCGTGTTTCTTTTAATGAGCCTTTACCTGTGTCCCACTTGCTGAAGGCCACTGCTGAGATTACACTCATATTCAGGCAAATCAGTTTGCACAGCTTCACAATATACACTCTACACCAATTGTATATAACATACCTGATAGAGGTCCTATACATTGTTCGTGTAAGGATGCTTTTCTCACACAGACATCTTCCTTTTTGTTATGTCACCTTGTGTGACAATCACATAATACACATTTTCACTGTGCGGTCCCTACTGTGCCATACTGATATGTGATTGGTGTTGCTGCTACAGCTGTCTTCCATTGGCATGCTCTCATCTGCTGTACATTAGGTTGTTTCACCTGTTTGCTTTCCCTGTGTTCATTCCTACAATTCACCTGTGTGTCCCTATTCTATACACACACTTTCCTTGAGTGTTTATTTTACATGGCAGTCCACGTGCCCTTACACATTTATGCAACATTGGTACAGAATGCCAGAAATGGGATTTCACCTCGGAGAGAGTTGCAGAATCCATAGCATAATGTCCTCTATGGTGAGGTCAGACCACAAAACAGTCTCCTTTAAAGTAAAAATAAAACCTGGAACCACAGCTAACCCCGAAATGTTCAAGAACTACTGTAAGGCTAACTTCCTACTATTAAGTGATCATGATGATTATTATGGCATTCCACGCAAACACACTAACTGACTGTGCTCTGATGTAAATAGGATTGCTATCCCTGTTACTTTACATGGTTTCCTGTCCAGCAAAACTCTTTCTAGCCATAAAACTGCACTTATTTACATTTAAATGTGGTGCATGGCATGAATATATAATCAGCACTGCTTCTCACAGAGCATCACCACGTACACACCCAGCACACATGTAAACTCTGTGTAGGCTTTGCATGAAGCCTTCATGGAGTTTACTGAATCTCAGGGATGGTTTAAAGCCATAGAGCGCACACCAGGAGTGCAAGGCTATAATGCTTTCCACCCATTTAGGCCAGCTACTACACAGACATTGACTAAAGGTGGAGGTGTGTTAGGCAAAATCCTGTACCACTTCTTTGCAAGATATTGTTCCCACTCTATGACCCAGGAAATCCATAACATGTATTTAGGCTTACTGGAATTACTCACCATACATCCCAATACAATATTCATGGGCAACTTTAATTACCCCACTATTAACTGGGAATCCTATATGACAAAAAAGTATGCAGGCACAGAGATTCCTGGATTTTATAAATACAAACTCTCTGGACTAGACCATCAGTATGCCGATTAGCAGTGCAAACATACTGGATCTGAGCCTCAATAATATGGGAAAGAGTTGCAGAATCCATAGCATAATGTCCTCTATGGTGAGGTCAGACCACAAAACAGTCTCCTTTAAAGTAAAAATAAAACCTGGAACCGCAGCTAACCCCAAAATGTTCAAGAACTACTCTAAGGCTAACTTCCTATGATACCCTGGCAAAATGTCATGCACCCCATAAACCCTGAGAACACTGTTGCCTATACAGAACTGTTCACAAAAACCCTATACAAGCAAGTTAATAGCTATATAGAGGGAACTCTACCTACCAAGAATAAATAAAGAACTAACTCAAAAAACAAGCCACCCTGCTGGAATGACAACATTAATAGACTTTATAACAGAAAGAAGAAAATCATAGCAAATAAAGTCCAACAAAGCCAAATCTGAGGTAAATTTGGTCTTCCAGGCTAAGGATAACCACAAGGCACTCTTTAGCTGTGTTCTCAACCTCAAAGGTAGCACCCAATTATGCGCAGAGCTCATTGTTAATGGAGCCACCTATACTGTGCCAGAAAATATAGCAATCCAGGCAAATTCAGCTCCAACTTTTGCTTGAAAAATAAAGACATTCTCAGGGGTAAAATGATGTCCTGAAACCAACCTGCTTAAAAAGTTTAAAAATATATTGTCGTGGCAATTCCTAATTCTGTCAAAGTATGGTTCAAAACTACCACTTCAATGGGACCAAGGTCTGATCAATGCTAAGGAGAGTAAATAAAAAAAAAATGAGCTTAGGGAACACTCGACCAAAATAAATGTAAAATACTGTTTTAATATTGTAAGCGCACGCTTTCGGAGGGCACAATGTCTCTCCTTCCTCAGACAGCAAATAAATGAATAAAAATTCAAAATCAACCAAGTTTAAATAACCAATCAATAAATTAACTAATCAACTAATGTTAAAAACATACACCCAGGTAGTTTCATTAAAATTGACAACAGCGTTAAAACTAAGATGCCCTACTACATTCTGAACAACATAACATACTGAATCAATGTAAACTAATTCAATTTAAACTTCTCTCGAACCTTTATTTGTTGTCTGAGGAAGGAGAGACATTGTGCCCTCCGAAAGCGTGCACTTACAATATTAAAACAGTATTTTACGTTTATTTTGGTCAAGTGTTCCCTAAGCTCATTTTTTTTGATTTACATAGTTTGTGCTTTGTGCGTTTTGGATTTCAATGCTAAGGAGAGTGTTTGGTTATGACTGAGCACTCAAAAGCAAATACCAAGTGCGAAGCTTCTTCCTATATCCAAGCAAAAGTCGAATTCTCCCTAGACATGTTTGCACAGATCTGACTGGTCATTTAAGGACATAATGAACAGTTTACTGGAACTTCAATCCAGGTAGTAATATGACTGCTAATGCCCTTTTGAATTATGTGTATACTCATTTAATGTACATTTCTCACTGGTGGTTCAGTATAGAAAATTCTGAGATCAGAATTTAGAACCCATTATAAGAAGAGATCCAAATTATATCACAAATTGGCTTTAGTTATCAGTACAAGTACTCAAATGACTGTGTTGTGTCATTTTTTTTAAGTAAAACCCCCCTCTTCCCAATAAAGTATGGCCTGACTGACATTTTTCAGTCTACAGAAAAGACTGTCTCTCAGTGCTATACTGCCTTCATGATTCTCTTATGTCCAAAGGGCAGCATAAATGGTTCCCTCTGTCAGAAGTATGAAAACCAGTGTCAGATAAACCAGATAGCACTCACTATTATGGAAGGATATTAGCACACAATTTTCTTCTTTGAGTTCCAAATGAATGTGACTAGGGCAGAAAACAAACTTTATCTTTTTGTTAGGCTAAAGGGATTAGTTTCTTGAAAACTGTGGAAATGCTAGTGTTGTCTTTTTACTTAAAGTAAGGGAAAATAGTCTGAGGTTTTCTTGGAACCAGCTACTATTTGGATATATCTGATTTTTATATTAATTTGCTTTGTATTTTTAGTCTTATTTTCTTGCATTGTTATTTAATTTGAAGATTTATTTTCTTGGAGTTTTAACAGTTATATGTTGTGGCAGAAAGCAAGTTTTACGTTTCTAGTAAATTAAAGGAATTAGTTGGTAACCATTTGAAATGTCAAGACCTGCTAGAGTGGGTCCCAAAATATAGACTGAATGGTGGAAAGAATGGGCTTACATATACTAAGTCCGAGGTGCCATTTCTCAGAATATTCCCTTTTCTCCAAGATGCGGCAGTCTCAGAATTGGTATATATAAGTTTGGGGGTGTGAGGGGGTTGCCACCTACACAGCAGGGTGTAGAAGGGCTTGCCCTACCTCGAAAAGAAGTTTAAAAGAGAAGTGTGATTTTCAAAATTTGCTCTTCTCCTTTATTTTCTGTCTTTTTTTCTGGCTTGTCGGCACTAGGCATTTTGACTGCCGACATTTCAAAAGGGAGCCAAATTAGTTGTTTGAGAATTGTGGGTGAAGCTAGTAGTTAATCTCTTTTTTATTCAATTTAAGGGAAGCAGCTCACGTTTTTCTTGAAAGAGTTGTCAGAATAAACTGCCATGTAAGTGTATCAGATTTTCGACTTTGTATATTAACGCTATTTCTTCCTTCTATTTTTGTTTTATTGCAGAGCAGTGTTATTTTAATATTTTTATATTGGAGTTTTAAAAGTTCTTTTTTCATTTTATTTTAATTTAATTTTTAACCCAGGAAGAACACTAATCAAGATGGACCATTTTCAGTTTCATGTTTTGGGAAGGTACTACAAAATGTATAGATAAAAATGAAAGATAAAGCTGAGTAGGCAGTCAGGTCTGCATTGAGGCACAGGAGTTACTCTAGCTTAATGATAAAGCATACACATTGAACTACGTAGCAAAAATGTAAAGTCTGGACATTATGCATGCATACTTAACTTATTCACTATATATAATATTAACATCTTATAAGGAAGGAGGAGATGTACAGGAGACTGGAGTGAAGAACAAGAGAGTAAAGGGTTGCTAAGTAAACAAAGAAAGGAGGGTAAATAGAAAAGGGTTGGAGGTGGGTGGAGTGAATCATGAGATTAAGCTGACCTCTCAACTGTCCCTATTTTGAAGGTGTGATTTACCCCTGCACATGATGTACCTATTTGTGGAGGTATGACCCTATTTTATACTTCATTTAGCCCTTCGCACAATTTTCTAAAGCCCCTCATGACAAGTGAAAACCACTTCTTGACCAACAAACTGTTGGCAACAATAACTTAAAGAGGACTCACATCTTGCAACTCCATTTTACTGAAGCAAAAATAAATGACCTAGTGTGGTGGAATTTTAAACACATTTGCACTAAAGTCCACAAATTATGCACAATCTCTTTGATTATGTGCTTATATTTTTCATCCTTTTTAACACGCTCTGATTTTTAAACACATGTTTCTGAGTAGTTTCCCACAATCCTACTGGAAACGGGAAAAGTTATATGCTATTTGATATTTAAATGTTATGCTAATCACAAAGCCATATTTTGGCTGGATGTAACGACTTTTCTAGGGCCTTTGTATGTATCATCAGGGTCTGCTGGTTGAGAGACACGGGATTAAGTAATGACTCGTGCATGTAGTTGAAGAAACTTATAATGGATATGAATAAATACTGTATCTTATGTTGCACTTCCTTTCTTAAACCATTTACAGGTGGCTCCATTTTGTAGAAAGTGTTTAGTTTGTTATAGAAGTCTTAAAATGAGGAGATAGAGCAAATGTTTAATGGTATGGATTCCATTTACAAGAGGGTGCATTGTTGAAAAGCTTTTGTTGGTTATGTGAAGTTTATTTTTGGAAGTAAGTAGATAGAGAGTGTCATAAGACTGAGGCCTTAGGTTCTAGCTGGTAGTTATTTGGTTAGTCTACTGGTGAAAAAGGAAAGTATTCAAGTTTAATAAATATATATATATATATATATATATATATATATTTTTTTTTTTTTTTTTTTTTTTTTACCAGAAGCCTATGACAATACGGTGGTGGTTTCAGTGGGGCACTCACGTTATAAAATGTATAATAATATTTCTTTTTAAACAAGTTGTGTCTCAAAGAGAATGGTACAACTAGGTTTTCAGTAGAAACATATATTTCTATGAATTACATTTCTACAGGGCAAGGCTCTTACTTAGTATTGGGTGTGGAGTCACTTAATGAGCTAACTTTCAGGGACTTGGTAAGTGTTGGTTACCTCAAGTAGTACAACAACTGCTAGAAGTAATACTCCTTTTATATGTTACATCACGTATCTAATTTAGATATGGAAACAAAGATACGTGAATTTTTTTTATTTCTTGATCTGTTTTTAAGTTCATTTAACAGTCTGTATCTGCTTTAACTAAGGTCTTTATATAGTAGTAATTCCAGTATATAATTGTCCTGCATTTTGCTATTTAGGTGGACTAACTGTGGGCATTAAACCTTTGCTTTTTTCATATGCAATGAGTATATGTCAAGCTAGCTCAGGACTTGTGTTTGCATTAAGGCAGTTCCAGGCCAGTCAGAGCAGAGCTAAAGGTCTGAGAATTTCCAAGCTGTTGCTGTTGTGTTCTTCTAAATTACAGATGCTTTGTAATGTTTTCGCTACATAAGGGTCTAAAAGTTTTCTCCCCCACCCATCATGTTGTAGGTGTGTTCTTAAACCCAGTATGTCTGTTGTTGCCCACCCCTTATAATAGTTTGACATCTTAGTTCACTCCGTCTCCCAATGTATTGGGTGTTGATACTTATGCACTTATTGTCAACTTGACAGTAAGAAATAAGTATCATTTTGCGACATCTCTCCCTTTAAGCTGTTCACTATGTTAAGAGAACTTTGATAAAATTGCTTAATACTGAGTGCACTGATACTGCTTGCAGTGATTTTAGTGTTAAATTACTGTGTTTTTACTATAATTAGTTACTCATTCCTTCTGATGACAGAGGACTTATAGTCACCCCCTGCCCCTGGAATTATTCCTGTCAAAACCATGGATCAGCACTTCCCAACTTTTGTAACTTTTTGATTGAGATGGGTATCTTGAGACAGTGTAAGAAATGTCTCATGCTGACAATCGTCTGTTACTCAATCAGCATATCACTGTGTGAGATATGTACATATATGTAATGTCCTTGGATACAGAAATCTCAGACAGAGTAAACTTGACACCAAAATTGTCAGCAGTGCACCACACACCACACCTCACCAAGGCCATAACAATACACATAATCCATCATAAGTTGAGGTTCTAAAGATTAACTTGCCTAAACCTCAAAGACCTCCAAAATGTAACACAGGCACAAAGCACACTCAGCAAGTTAGGCCGACCTCCTCACATAGCACAAGGAGTTCCAAAGTCATGGGTGCTGAGCCTGTAAGGCAGCCATCGATCCAATCAAACATTATTGTTGTACATGACCCACATACAGATATACTTATTACCAGGTTGAGCAAGGAATACATCAATGTTAGTTGCTTGTCTGGTGTTAGGATCCGTCAGATGACACACATACTCAAGTCATTGAACAACAAGTATCATTATGACTCTGTCATAGTACATGAGGGTGTCAATGACTTCAGATGTACCTTCCTCGACTAAATGAAGAGAGGCACGATGGAGCACTCAGAATATGTGTCCTAGGTAGACATGAGACTAGCACTGAGCAGCATTATAACTTCTCCAACATTCTATCCTCTCCAAGGATGATGCCACAATATGAGCAAAAATAATTTACTTCAATAATTGGCTTCATTGTTGGCGTCATTCTAAGGACTCTAATATTTACTAGCTTAGAAGGATATGACCAACAGAACATGGTGCTTCAGCAGGGATGACCTATATCTGTCCCCTATATGGTTTTGATTGATGGCATTGTCGACCCCCATAGTATCTTTTTTAGGCAATGCTAACCTGCTAAACCTACCAACATAACGAAGCTAGAAAAGGACAATATGAAGGTTTTATGGATCAATACTAAGTGTCGAAACAAGAAACTTGACTCATTACAAGCCCTTCTTACCCTGGAAGACATTAATGTCTGTGTATTGAATGACACATGGTTTAAAATGGCAGAGAATCCTCTGGCTGTGCAGGGCTATAAAGCCTCCCACACATTTAGACTGGCTACTGTGCAGGAGATGAAAAATGGTGGAAGTGTCTCAAGCTACATCCAGAAGAGACTCACATCAAGGCTGTTAAAGCAGCATTCTGCACTACAGCTTCTTCATGTCCAAATAACCATCAGAAAGGTCCTGTATCACATATCTGTTAGCTATAGAACTCTCTCTGTGACCCAAGAAAGCAACAGTGTCTGTCTACAGGACCTAGAATCACTCTATTAAACCCAATACCATTTTCCTACATGATCTAAGGCATTCAACAATAGATTGGGAAAGCTACACCACCACTAGTAAATAAGCACAGAGATTCCTGCACTTTGTCAATACAAACTCCATGGAACAACTAGTCAGTACCCACTATGGGGGGCAACATCTTCGGTCTTGTTCTTACTAATATGGAGGCATTTTACACCATCCCTTGCACATCTTCATCACTTGTTAGGTCTGACCATAAAGCCATCTCCTTCAAAATAAAATTGAAACAAGAGATCCCTTCCAACCAAGGAAACTTTAGACATTTCTCTAAGACAAACTACCTACTCCTATGTGGTAAATTGACAGGCTTCAAATCCCAACCCAACCCAGTTAACTCCACTGAAAATGCAGAAATGTGCATCACAATATCATATCATATTACCATATAAACAGCTGCATGGATAAAGTTGTACCCTGTAGAAAAAAAAAGTGCAGGACAAACCCTAAAAACAAATCCACATGGTGGAACAATAATTTCAACAAGCTTTGCAATAGGAGGAAGAGAATTTGGACTAAAAGTAAGAACAACAATTCCCAGAATGATATAGCCCTTGTCAGTGAAATAAACAAAGAACTTATGAGCTTAGTAAAATCCATCAATGTCACATTTTAGTCTAAAATAGCTACCCAAGCCAAATACAATTAGAAGGCTTTTTTAGTTATGTTCAAAATATCAAAAACATAATGCATCAATGCACTGAGCTGATTGTGAATGACGTTACCTGCACTGAGGCTGAAGATATGGTGAACTTACTGGCTGATAAATTCAGCTCTAAATTTACCATTCTCTGCCCTCTGTCTGTCCCTCAATACATACCTGAAACTGGCTCACCTCCAGCTATCACACAAGACTTAGCCCTAAAAGTGCCATCAAAAGCTAAATCTACTGTATCAATGGTCCTAACAATATCCCTGGATTCATCTTAAATAACATAAAACATAATTTAGTCGCACCACTAACAATACTGTTCTGTCTCAGCCTCCATACAGGTTTTATACCAAGTGAATGGAGAACAGCTCTAGTTATTCACTGCATATGGGAGGACCTCCACAGACCCAGGGAATTAGAGACCCATAAGTCTGACCAGCCTCATATGTAAAGCCATGAAAAGACTTATTATAGAAATAATCAGTGAGCAGATACAGAACCTTCAAACCTGGACCCATCTCAGTTTGGATTCATCAAGGGCAGGTCATGTTTACTCATCCTGGTGGACTTTTTTGAAAGGTCACCAAAGCAATGGATGACAGTAAAATGGTACACACCATTTACCTCTATCTCTTCAAAACTTGTGACAGAATCCCTACTCAGGCATAGTAGAAAAGCTAAATAAACTGGCAACAAACCCCATTGCCACCAACAGGATTGTCATCTGGCTCACAGATATTGTATAGGAGATCAAAATAGGGGAAGCTACCTCAACAAAGAGACTAGTCACCGGTGGAGTCCCCTAAGGTTTAATACTGAGACCTTTGCTGTTTGGCATCGACTTCTTTGAAGTAAAATCAAATACCAAATGGATCTGGCTACGTTTTCAGATGGCTTCGGGCTAGAAGGAGTCAATGATACCCAAATGACTTAGCCATCCTACAGGTCACTGCCTACATAAGCATTTTTCCTACAGGTTACACCTGCATCTATGCAGCTGTTTATATGGCAATATGATATGATATTGTGATGTACATTTCTGTGTATTCAGTGCAGTTAACTGGTACCAAAAATCATAGACTGAAAATAAATGTCAAAAAATGTATTATCTTATCCTTTGGGAAGTTATCTATTCCAGGGAACTACCACATTGACAATACACCCCTAAGAGTTGACCAAGTTGTGTGGAATTTGGGAACTTATGTGGGCAGTGACCTAACTTTCAACAAATGTGTCCACTGTCATAAGTAAATCCTTCTATATTGTGCAACTTATAAACAGAGAGATTGTGTTTAAATCTAGGAATGTCATTGTCCACCCCCTTCTTACTCAGCCCTCAACAGACCAGTCAATGAGTGTAATGCCTGTTTTGGCATGTATCTGTCTGGACACATGCAGCAACTGAAACACCCACAGAGCTGCCTAATTAAAAGGATACAAGGCCTAAACAATATGTCCTACATGGACTGAATCAAAGCCCTGTCACTATACTCGGCATTCTACAGGCTGCTAAGAGGTAACCAGTGCCTGGCATACAAGGTATCCTTGGACCCAATATTGAAGGATTTACTGCACATCAGCAAGTCAAATAGCATCAGAAATACTTAGTCTAGGAATCTAAACATCTTCTGCAACATCAACAGTTTGGAAGGACAGGCATTTCTTATTGAGAATACCACTCCTCTGGAAAAAACTTCCCATCTATGTAAAACAAAGCTCAGTCCTATCCATATTCAATCAAAGCTTGGAGCTATGGATGGGTAATAGAAAATTTACCCCAGAACTGCTGCCTGTACCAGTAATGGACAGAGGCAGCTCCTAAATGCGTTATACCCCACATGGGTCCCTTTAAATTATCTATGATTTGATCCCAGTTATTCTTACTAGGTGTAATTTAGAATTATTGACCATGGGATCAGTAAGGTCAATCTAACACAAAATGGGATAGGTTAATTCGAGCATCAAAAGCAAAACTGTCTAGACTTAAAATGGCCTGCAAGGGCAGCTAATATAGTACTTACCAATGAACCTATGAGAAATGTAAGTATATCCAGAGCACTGAGGCTAAACCCTCAGTAGTAACCCCACCCTGTGAACATAAACAAACACATATTGCTATGTATACAGAGAGTCTAATGTGTATCTCAGGAAGCAATGATTGCAACAAATTCAAACACATTAAACCCACCTCATACTGATCACAGTAAATCATAAATACACAGTCACCACGCTATGGCAGTGAGAAATATTACTTAAAAACATAATATCCATAGTTAAAATTCAACCAAGTCAGACCCGAAAGCTCATAAGGAAAATAGTATGATTTGGTGACTCCAAAAAGACCCTTGTACCTCTTGACTATACTATATGAAAAATAGATATATTCTAACTGGATTTATGCAAGGAGTCTGTGAAAGTGTCACCTTGCCTTGGGCAAAAAATAAAGGCACCTCAACTAGGCTAAAAATGAGTAAGGTCATTTATGACATGGTTATTGTCAACTACAGGCTGAACAATCTAAGGAGCTCGACCCTCTGGAATATGAAGCAGGGCATTGTGGGATTACTGAACATCATGCCAAGTTTATCAAAACACACCTGCATAGCAAAATTCTCAAATCACCTTGTCTGGTACCCGAGTACTAAGACAGAACTTTGGCATTTAGTCAGTAGCTAAGGACACAATATCATAAACAAGGCATTCTCCACTTGTGATCCTGGAAAAAGATGCAAAAATCAGCCATTTTGCTTTGCACCTGGCGAGCATACTTCTCAACTGTACAGATTTTCGCAGAATGTCAGATTTTTGCCTCATATTTTTGTCCATTTTTTCATAAAATAGTGTTTTTCTGGCAACTTAGTGGCAAATAATTGAATACTGAAGTTAGAAAAAATAATGATAGGCATTTAAGTTTCAGACTTTCAGACTTCATACCCTTCAGAACATTAATGCTAATTCAAAACTTCTGTTATTTTATCAACTTTCTAAGTTTGTAAGAATGATATTTATAGATTGTCCCTATGTTTGGGCCTTTGCCCCCATTTTAAATATGGCTTTGTCCAGATTTCTTGCTCTAAGAGGTTGAGAGGTATGCTGGTGAGTGTCACCTCTCTTCCTGGAGAGTATGAGTACTGAACATGAAATTTTCCATTATCAGTGACACAACATAGTGGCTTTTTTATACCTCTTCAAATCTCAAAATATAAAAGGGGAAAATTCAAGAAAAGATGAGAGATAAAGCTGGCTTTACTAAATATTTGAAGTCTCAACAATAAAATAGCAGATTTAGAAGCTTTCTTCTGTTTGTAAGAAGTTGATGTTTGCACTGTTATTGAAATCTGGTTTAAGATCCAAAATACATGCCAAAATTCTGCCTTCCATTGTTACAGATCCAGTGGGATGGATGGTGGAACCTCAATACTTGTAAAAGAACAGCTAAAAGCCAGTAGCCAGTAAATAAATCGGGAGTAGAAATGTTTCTTGTAATTAATATCAGTGATATTAAATGTAATATTAGAGGAATCTATCTTACACTATCACTGCTCATTACAAAACTTGAGGATATATTTACCAGTTTCCAGGATATAAATGTCAGTGAAAATGCAATACCTGTTGGGAATTTCAACTATTCAAACACTGACTAGGTCAGCTACTCAGTCTATAAAATATACAGAAATATTAACTATGTTAACTAAATCAGTTTGTAGCAAACAGTATGAAATTAAGCTGGGGGTGGCAATATCATAGGTATCATTTATTTATTTTATTTTATTTTTATTTTACATTTGTTAATGAATCATAATGAAAAAGCCTATCTGCTTACTATCTCTATTTATAATCTCTGAAGTTAACACAAATCATAATACTATCAGCTTTACCCTAACAATAAAATTAAATTAACTCACAAATAAATCATTCTGGCTAACCTTTACTAGTGCCAAGTACGGCACAATAAGTGACATCCTTGTGAAAGCAGACTAGATAATATCATCAAAGATGCAGGAGGTATATCTAGCCATGATACTAACACTGAGTTCTATGATGTCATTAACTTCTGCATTCATAAATGTACAGCACAGATTAAAAAAAATCTAAGTTCAACAAAACAACTTTGGTGAAATCATAAAGTTAATAAAATAATAGAGCAGCTACGGCAACAGCATAAGCACAGAGCTTTGTGAGTACAGTGTGCTAACTAAAGTCATTTAGAAGTGCCTAGCCATTGGGATAACTATAACTAAGAAGGGGAAAAGCAAAGGAACTGAATGTCAACTAAAAATAAAAAAGTAGAAATCCCAACAGAAAAAGGAAAAAGAGCTTAAACAAGCAACAATAAAATAGTTTGGTGAACTTGAAACAAAGGCGATGACTTTGGAAACATGACAGGAAATGAGAGAAATGAATGTCTGTACAAGAGAACCCAACCACTCAGATCAACAAAACAGAAGTGACAGACCCCTTAAATGAAAATACACTAGCAGTAGAAGAGATGATATGTGAAAATTAAGAACTGAAGGCACAGGTAGAAATGTCATAAGCATGACCAGAGTGCCTGGAACACATAGCTACAGATGTGGAGGACAGACCCCGCAGGAAATATCTTAAATTCATTGCCATACCAGAGGAAACTGAAGGAACTGATTGCATTAGAGCTATGATGGACAAGTTTACTAAATGAACAGAGATAGCTGAGGAGCAGGTACAGATTGGATGGACCCACAAAACCACTTAGCGGCCAAGATATGAGGAGAGGAGACCAGCCAGACCCTTAATAGCTTGATTTCAAACTTTTGCCTTAAGAGAGAAGATCCTCGGACATTTACCAGAAACATAAACTGACAAGAATTTCAAAATAGGTAATGAAAGGGTCTTTGTGATAGATTTTTCACACAAGACAAGGACAAAGAATGATTTCATTCCAGTGATGTAAGAGAGGGAATAAGAAGGCAAATCCAATACCCAGCGTACTTCAGAGTGTTCATACAGAGTGCCACCGAGACCTTCAATGATCCAAGAGAAGTGATGGATTATATTAACGGACTGATCAATCATAGGAGTCCAACTGGACAAGTGGAGAAAAAGAAATTAATGGGGAGCTTGGAGAAAGAAGTAGCAGAGAGATGACAGAAAGGAGCCCTGCATTTTTCTCATTATTTAAGAAACAAGAATGACTAAAAGTAAAAGCAGAAGTGTTAAAGAAAGCAAAACAGAAAAAAAGTGAGAACAACTCTATGAAGGGCCACAGCATAGCAAAGCAGTGGGAGGACAGGCAGAGGAAAGGTGAAGGAAAGTCTGAAAAAAGAGACCTGAACCCCAAGCTGAGAGGAAGAAATGACTGTGACTAATTGTATTAATCTAATGGTCTAAATAATTACTGACATAAAATAAAGAGACATTTAGAATTTAATTGATGTCTTTTTCATGACAAATATATAGTTCAGTTCATGTGGCAAGACTGGAAAAGAAGGATATAAATGTTACAAGCACTGCATAGACTGTAAGTACTATATCAATGAATACTGGGACATTTATAATTGTACGTATTTGAAACGTGTATGAGTATGTGAATATATATATATATATATATACACTTCAAAATATTGACTTTCAAAATACCTAAACTGAAAATACTGAGACCAAAATCTCTAAAGCTCAAAAAACTGAAAACTCAAAATACTGAAACTCAAAATATCGAAAAAAAAAAACACAGTACAGCAACGCAACTATATTGCAGCAGAACTACATACAGAAACATATTACTCTTCAGCAAGTATAGACAGAGGGGCAAGCCACCCTGCACCCCCCACACGCCCTACTACTTAAATACATCAACTCCAAGATTGCACTTCACTACACTAAAGTGCAATCTTGGAGTTGATATATTTAAGTAGCAGGGGGTGTGGGGGGGTGCAGCCTCCCACATAGTGGCTGCAGGGGGGCTTGCCCCCCTGCTTATACGTGGAGAAGAGTAATATTGTTTGTGTTTTATTTGTTTCAGTATGTACTTGTGCTGGAATATAATAAGTGTTGGTATCCTGTGAGTTTTCAATATTTTGAGCTTTAGAGATGAGCTTTAAAGATTTTGGTCTCAATGTTTTGAGTTTAGGTATTTTGAAAGTCAGTATTTTGAAGTGGACCCATATATATATATATATATATATATATATATATATATATATATATATATATATATATATATATATGTATATATATATAGGTTTACTTTCAAAAGAGCGATCGGACTTCGTTCGAATTCCATAAGTCCAATCGCCCAATTTGACATGTTGAAATAACAAAAAAAAATGTTGAAATGCACAACAGCGAATGCTGTTGTGAATTTCAACATTTTGAATGTAGATCTCACTATAGTGGGGATCAGAAATGTACCCTTTCCCTCACTGTAGTCTGATCTCAGAGTTTGTATATATAAGTATATACTACCAATGACTAAATAACATGAGTGATATGCAATTTACTTTGTATTCTGCTTTTTCTTTAACAAAACAAGCAAATGTGCTTTGTTGGTGCTCTTTTTGCACTGTCTAATATAAACTGAGAGTAGCCCCTGTTTGAAATGTAAGGTAGGAAGGGGTATGCATGTAGGCCAAGTAGCAGAGCAGGTTCTGTGCATGAGGAGCTAGGTGGCACCCAGGAAGAATATAGATTAAAGTAAGAAGAGTGAGAAAAAGCACATGTAAAAAGAGTAACAGAAAAGGGTTTAAACTGGAAAGTAGGGCAGATAAAGGATGCATGATGTTTGATAATTGGAATAGCAAACCAGACACATGCATGAGGAGAACTTGCGTACAAACAGGGAAGAGACATGACATTGTATCGGAAGAAGGTCCCTCCCAGAAAAGTTAAGAGCCAAGCTTTATTTAGGAAAAAAAAAGGATGGACAAGAAAGAAATAAAGGAAGTAAGGGATGACTTACGGGCATGGGCAGCATCAAAAAGAGAGAGGATGCAGGGTTAGAGTAGGCAGAAAATGATGAAGTACATCCACAGACTGGAACATAAAACATTAACAGGGATAGCTGCATAATCTAAGAAAGAGGGAAACAGCTGCATCTGGGAGGAAAATAAGAATGGGAAAATGAAGGGAAAGAGATAGAGACGTTGAGTAGACATGAAGTGGAGAAACTGGAGTATGCCTATGCATATTGCTCAATATTAACATTGTCATATTGTTGACAGGGAATGGGCACCAGAGGTAACATACCAAGTGGACATCCCATAAAAAGAAGGTGTCTTTGTAAATAGTTGGAAACTGTACATAGGTAAGAAAGGTTGCAATAAGAAATGTGGGCAGAGAGGCAAAGCTAACAGTAATAGGAAACAGATTCGCACAGCAAAGAGACAGAAGGGAAGGAGACAGGAAACTACAATTCAGAAGGAAAGAAGAGAAAAGGAAGCTTGGGAAGGAAGAAGTGACAAGACTGTAGAAAAAATAGGGGCTATGGAATAAGTTCATGGAATATTAAGGGCTGGATGTGAGAACAAAGAAAGAGAGAGTACTAAGCTATTTGAGATGTACAAAATGCCAAATGTTATTGATTCAGGAAAGACATTTACCAGAAACATAAACTAAAATTTTGAAAAGGGGATACAGGATCATTGCAAATTCATTATGGGGCAATAAGAAGCAAAGAAATATAAATATATTGCTAAAATAAGGATGGCCGGTAGAAAAAGAAGACATAATTTATGATAGGGAAGGGAAATTTTTTCGGAATTAAAGGATTTTTAAATGGAAGGAAGTGGACCTCTGTGCTAGTATACAACCCCACAAGTGCAGAAGCAAGGACAATCATGGCTATTGTGATTGAGCTAAATAGATTTCTGGAAGGTATAAGCTTGATGATTGGAGACTGGAAGTAACAACAAGAGACTATGTCGATAAAGACCTAGGAAGTAGGAAAGTCACTAAAGAAGGAAGATTTCTAGGAAATTGCACAAGAATGATGGGATGGACTAATGCCTAGAATATAAAGCATGAACCAGTGGAAGATGAGGGCTAGACACAGGTTTAGTAGTTGGTCATAATTAGACAAAATACATACAAAATGGTAAGAGTAATAGAGAAACAGCCCATAACATTGCCAGATCATGCTCTGATGTGGTGAGTCTGAAAGAGGGTGAGAGAAAAACTAGAGCTGCTTTGGAGATTCCCAACTGACTTAATAGAAAAAAATGAAAGAAAGAAAGAAAGAAAGGAAGCAAAATGAAAGATTAAATAAGTAAAAGGGATAGCAATTGAGATGACATAGAACACAGGGAGAAAAGATTGGGATCAAATAAAAGAAAGTAAAAAAGGCAGTACAGAAATGCCAGAGAAAGGAAGAAATTCAAAAGAGGGCCATAAGAAGAGGAACGATACAGAAAGAGGACAAAGAAAAGTCCTTGAAACAGTGTATTCAAAGGTAGGAAGTCAAAAGAATTTTGAATAAGCAGCGATATAGAGGTTCTGTTTTAATGATAATCCAAGAGCCACCAAGGCACTAGCATCCAGACTTCAGCAGCAGGAAGTGGAGAGAGGAGCATACAGCATTAGAAGGGAGAGAGCAGGGAAAATAGAAAACAGAAAATATCATAGAAGGGATCTCAGAAGGCTTCAGAGACTTTTATTAGAATTTATACAGTAAGGAAGTTCAGGGAAGTGGGTCTCGTCAAGGACAGGACTGGGAGTGGCTAACATTACTGAAGGTAATAGAAGAAGAAGGAAAGAAACTGATTGCCCCCATAGAATGAGAAGAAATATAAAGGATTTGGGCAATAATGGCTGAAGGGAAATCACTGAGTTCAGATGGAATACCTATTGAAGTGTGGGAGACTGGGAAGAAAGACATTGTGGAGAGGTGGGTAACCCTATTTAATGAAATTTTGATGAGGAATCCACCTCCAGATTCATGAAGACAGGCAATAATAGCAGTGATACACAAAGGCAGTAAAGGCCCTATGTCTGTGGCATTATGCCATCCTATACCAAAATTAAATCACGATTATAAGTGTTTCAAGTTAATACTAGCATGGAGATTGAGGGGATACTCCCAAAGATGATTCACAAGCATCAGAGGCTTTGTAGGAGGGAGAAGAATGACAAGCAATCTGATTAAAGTATTGTTAATAATAATGGAAGCACAACAAAAAAAGGAAAAATTGTCACTGGTGTCCTTAGACACTGAAAGGGCCTTTGACAGGATTGACAGGATCCAACATAGAGGTACTGCCTGCTGGGTTGCTGCCACATATTTAATTTTAATAACATTTTTTTTACATTTATTCTTCAAGGATGCAGTCTGCATTTGTAGTCTGTTCAGGCATCTTTAGTATGATGCATGCACTATGTGGGTGTCTTTAGTAAGAGACACACAGTAACATGGGAGATTTGATTTCTCAAATATACTGTCCTTTTAGGATACATGTGTGTGGGTATGTGTGAAATATTCTAGTTAGGGATGGCAAGTTAGTTAATTAACTTGCTCAGTTTCAAACCCTGTATCTTGGCTGCAGAAGGCAAGAGCCTTAATCCTCTACACTACCAGACTGCTCACTTAGTGAGCTGTGCTGAAATGAGTAATTTTGTCTTTTATTGGTGCATACATTTTACTTCACTGGTTAAAGGGAAAAAAATCTTCAAAACTATAGGGGTGCATTTTCAAGGAATGTGAGTTTCAGTGCATTAGAGACGTTTACTGTTGCTCATGTTAAGTCTGTTTTCAATGAGCAACTGTTTTGTTTAGCAAATGTCCATGAGTGTTTGTGTTATAAAGTTTGAAACCACTGTTAGTAGCAGAGAGGGTGGCATACTTGCCTTTAGTGCAGAAGGCTGTGGGTTCTACTCCTGCACCATGTAGATAGAATGGTAATACTGCAGCACACATTAAGGGGGGGTGTTGTCGTTCTTTGTTAAACCAAGACTCCATCTATCTGTGGTAGGGGCTGTGAGATCTTTTGCATCCACCTGAGCTTTCAAAAAGAGTAGGGGGAAGTTCCCCATTGCCCTGGCGAATTTCCCCTAGTAGTACAAATACAACCAAGGGTCTCCACTGAAAATAAACTACTAGCCTAGTGGGACTAACCTGGGCGACAAAAGATATTTAACCACAGGTGGCAAGACAAATCCAAGGAACAAAATATAATGCACTGAGGCAAGTTATAATCCACTTAGACAAGTTTTAATTCCTAAAAGCTTGTCTCAGTGGTTTATAACTTGCCTCAGTGGATTATATTTTGTTCCTTGGATGTGTCTTGCCACCTGTGGTTGTTTCTCAGCATTTGTTGCAATTATTTTTTACAAGTTTGTTAACAAAAGATATTTACATTAAAATTTTAAATTGATTCCATATGTCTGCCTTCATTTCAAAAGTAAGGAAGAAAACAGTATACATGCTGATATTATTGCACAATGTTTATAGCAAGTGGGAGAGAGAGAGAGAGAGAGAGAGAAGTAAAGGGACACCAGAAATGCTGCAGGAGGCACCCTATTCCATTCCCCTGCATAGGGTCCCATTTGACCACGATCCAGCTCTGCATGTAGGAAGTCATGGAAAGATGGGGATTGGCAGAAAAAATGGATTAAATAAGAATTAAAGTAAATGCAATAAATGAATGAAAGAAGAATTTCTTGATGAAACACTAGTTATTTCAGGTTTTGAATTCAAGTCTTTGTATATATTGTATAGAGTTTGTTTAGTTTATTTTTACACCAGTATTGTTCTATTGCTATTATTGTTCATAGTATTAATTGAATTTGTTTTTATTTGAAAATGACCAATAAAATTTGAGTAAAAAAAGAAAAATTGATTAACCTGATCAGGAGACTATATCAGGGAGCACTAGGCAAGTGAGCAAGACTATCAGAAGAAATACAAATAGAGAGGGGCATGAGGCAGGGTTGTCCCTTGTTGACAATCTTATTCTCAATGTACCTGGAACCTTTGGCTATAAAAATAAGACATCAAACATATAGGAGGCAGGTGTAGGAAGGGACAAAGAAGAAAATGACCCTCTAATGCAAATGATGTTTTACTGGTGTTACCAAAATACAAACAGGAACTCTTACAATTATTGAACATACTGAATAGGTTTAGGAAAATATCAGGTCATAAAACAGAGACAAAGCTAAATCAAGTTTATTAAGAGTGACAAAGATACAAATCAGAGAGGAGATAATAGAAGGGATGCGGGACATACAAGTGAAATGCTTTGGGATGTGGCTAGTAGTAAAGATAGAACAATCAGAAAAAATAACATACCAGAAAATATTGGGTAAGATAAAAAGAAACAGTTACAAGAGTAGTCAACTAAGTTAGAAATGGATTAGAGTGCATGTGCTGAGAATGTGCATCATGCCTCATTTTCTACATGTCAGGCAGGCCTTCTGGAATATACCAGAAACCAAGTTCCTGAAAGAGTGAGGCAGTTGAAGAGACATTTTGTCTGGAATAAAGAGAGGCCAAGAGTGGCATAGGTGAAGTTGACACAACCAACTGAAACTGTGGGTGACTGGGTATTCCAGACTTACTGGAGAGCCTATAAGCAAGTCAGATAGCAAATGTGATCAGGATGTTAGTTGTAGACTATGAGCCAGATTGGAAGGAGATGATTTTAAGCTGAGAAAGGACGGATAATAGGAAAAGGGAAGTGGTAGATATATGGCTGTTGGAAGAAAATAAAAGCTACAGGCAGACTGATCAAAAACAGCTCAGAAATGGTTTAGCAGGAAATGGAGAGAATGGGACAAATGGAGAGAATGGGACAAAAGTAGCTGGATAGAAAAGATAATAAGAATTGGATGTAGGAAAGTAAACAAAAATACACAGAATGCCTTGAGGAGGTGGGGAGAGATGCAGCAAAAATGATCTACTGGTCTCAATTAATAGTGGTAAATGATATAAAAATGTAGGGACAAATAAGAGAAAAATGTAATGTAGCTCAGACTCATGAATGGGAGTTTCATGGACTGAGAAGTAGACTGAGAAGTAGTTGGGGCAGGATGAGAAACAGAGAGAGAGAGAGATGGGCGCAAGAGGTGTGAGAGCTAGAGCTGAAAGTGGAATTAGATATAAAAAGGCAGGAGGGTGGCCCACCAGAGAACTGATAAGAATAGGGAGGAATTGGGTGTGTGGCATAGCAGAGGAAAATGTGGAAGCACAGAGAAGGCAATTGGAAGAGAAACTTAATATAAACATAACAGAAGAGAAACGGAGTAAAATTCTGAGACTTCCAAGATAAGTAAAAAAGTCTCAAAGATTTTAAATCTTCACTTGGAAATGTCTCCATAAATATTTGGGTTTATATTATAACATCAAAGTTGCAAAACTTTGAATGTTATAATATCGAGCACACTACATCGAAGGATGAAAATAATGAAGCTGCGGAACATCGAATTCTTACCGAGGGCAAGATTTTGGTGGGCTGTTCCGTGGCTTCGCTATTTCCTCCACTGTGGTGTGATACTTACAGACCTTAGGGTTAGGATGCAGGTTAAGGTTAGTGGATAGATAGGAATGTATGTATGTATGGTTTAGTGTAGGGTATAGCTTCGTAGGGTAAGTGTGCGATAGTTATGGACTTTTATGGTTAGGGTGCGGGTTAAGGTTAGTGGATAGATAGGAATGTATGTATGGTTTAGTGTAGGGTTAGAAGTAGGGTTTTGTTAAGTGCGTGTGTGTGGTTTATTTATTTTGGTGTGCTTGTGTTGTGTGTATGTTTCTCGGAACAGCGAATGTTTTCCCTGGGAAAGAAAATTCGCTATTCTGAGTGTTCGATGTTATCATATTTCGAAATTCCAAGTTCGAGCTTATGGTGTTCGATATTTTGGAATTTTGAATATATGATATAGACCCAAATATTTTTACACCCCAGTAGATTGGCTAGGATGTTTCCAGGGGCACTGGGAATGTGCTAGAAATGTGAGGAAGACAGGGGAACTTGGAAACATATTTTCTAGACATGCGGGGGACTAGAAGGTTATAATGAAGAAATACGCTGGATAATACAACACAGGATAGAAGATGCACAAAACATAGAGCTAACATCCAAATTACTTCTGTTAGGATATAAAGGGGATTACCAGAAAATCAAAAACAGTTAGCGACATAAAGTAAGAAGCTAATAACGAGAACCTGGAAAAGTAGAGAAAGCCTGGTGCAAAAGGATGTGAAAAATATGATGAATAAAATGGCCAAAAGTGAAGAGGTGGATATGGAAAAGAAGGAACATAGAGTACATATAGGAAGAAATGGCAAAGCTGGAGAAATGAGACAGAAATGGAACAGGGGACAATGAAGAAGAGAAGACATGAGATGAAAGGAAAAATCTTAGGGGAAAATAGTATTTAGCAATATTTCCAGAATTAGAAGGAAGAAACAAGTAAAAGTTGATAGTAGGCAGGGAGCCTGACTAAAAGAAAGAAGATAAGCTAGAAGATGAGGGAAATAAAAGAAAATTAATGGTGGGAAAATACATGCAGTTCAGGGGGAGGTGAAGGAAGGAGTTCAAACTTGTTTATTGTTCAATGAAATCATGTTTTTTTTTCTTTTGTGATGAAAGTGTAATGATATATGGAAAGAGAAATGTAATGGTGTAAAATATAGTAATTGCTTTGAATATATACTGCAGAAGAAAAAGACAGTAAACATAAGCGACAGTTGCAAATTGATTTAATACTAAAAGGGCTCTTATCAATGTAAAGGTAAAGAAGAACAATATGCATGTAGATTGCCAAAGCTGTGTAATATGACTGGAAAAGAAATAAAGAATGTTTGTCAAGTTGAAAAATATAGGTAATTTCTGAAAAAAAAAACAGATAATAGATCAGAAAATAACCGTAGTCATAAAATCAAGTACAGATCACATAATGCACAGAAATTACTTACTTTTTATACGAAATCTTCTGTATCTATGAACTCAGATTGATCTTAAAGGTTCAATGTAGTAATAAGGTATTCTTTATTATAACAGAAAGCTGAAAAGGGAAACGTGTGAATCTCTCATCAGCATTAAGTAGTGAAATCATTACCCAGCTGAGGACATAGTGAATGCTCTTGCAGAACAAACATGCAAATTTCACAGTAAGCAAATATATATGTCAGAGTCAAATAGAGACAAGAGTAGTCATCCCATATTTAATTACAGATATGATAACTCCTTCAAAAGGTAATATTAAAAACTCAAGTTTCATGAGACCAAACAACAACGTTGTTGACCTTCTGCACAGAATGAAGAATAACTTAAATAATCACTTGCTGAATATGTTTTATAAAATCTTAGCATGTGGACATATGCCTGACTTAGCGCACTTGCTCACAAAAGGGGGCACATCAGGCCTAAATAATGTTAGGCTCACCAGCCGCACCAGTGTGTTATATGAAATTATGGAAAGCATCATAATGCAAAAGGACCTATATTCCTAAACTAGTGGTATTCTTTGAAGTTGTAACTGACAGTGTGTACTGCTGTTCTTCACCTTGCTTAGGCATTCAGACCTGTTCCAGATACGGGAACAATTGACATTTATAAGTTTCAAGCATCAATCTGTATATGATTCAGTTGGTAAAACACTGGTTCAGAAAAGGGGCAAAACAAGTCAGCTAGAGGGCTAGCAATTTACTCTAAAGGCTGCTACCACCGGTGTCTCAAACAACTATGTACTAGACAAAATTTTTGAATTATTTTTCTCAGATATAATATTGATTAAGTGAACATACTGCAAAGTGGGTATCATAGCTACTGCAATAAAAGATACCTTAAGTGTTCTAAATTGATCAACAAGAAATAGAAACCTGGTAAAATAATAATGACATCACCTTTAATGTCAGCAACCATAGCTTTATGACCCTTGGCAAAAATAAATAAATAAAGTATGATTACAAAGCAATGATCAAATCATTAAAATGGTGTTATTAATGATTTAGGCATATTGGAAAAACAGTTTAAACACTGAGTAGTGTGCATCCATCGAAGTCAGAAAAAAATATATCTTGTAACCCAACGGACATGTCTGGTCACCCTCATGTGATACTGTACCACACGATACCTTACTAATCCAGCCTATTATTCAACACAATATTGCACCTCATGTGCCCTTTGAATAAACCACATGAAATAAGTTGTAAATGTGCAGTGGTTACGCAGTAGAAAAATCTTAGTTCAGGAAAACATGAACTATTCAGAAAAGCTTCTGAATTGGCCATTATATTCTGTTTCTTATACGTTACATAAAGGAATTTTTTGCCAGGTTTATGAGGTAATGTGTGAGCTGGTGCTTTCTGGAAATCTACTTCTGGAATGCATTACTGGGTCAATGAGCATCAGATCATAGTACCTTATAATAAGTATGTATAATAGTAGAAATAGTAAAGATATCATTCATTTCAACTTTAATTTCATCTTTGCCGTAGTGCATGCATCCAAGCACTATAAAGAAGTAACAGAAAATTTTATTAAAGCATAAGTCAATAATAATAAAAAAATATGGAACTTATTGAATTAACTAAAGTATTGCAAGGAACATCAAAGATGTCAAAGACACACCCTAGGATTGAGTAAACTCTGTGCAGGAGTAGTGCTATTCCTACATGGAGTGAACGGTGTCAATTTCTGCATAGCCTTAGCAGCAGTGGGCCTTACATATTCATGAAAGCAGACTACTGCTAAGACTAAGCGAACATGAACACTACTGAGTGCAAGGGGTGTGTTTTAGTAGTGCTCGGTCATCCAACACAGCCCCTGCACTCTGAAAGTGCTGTACGGCACTTTCTAAGTGCTTCCAGTGTCTGTGGATACTGTAAGCAGCTATTTAGACATTAAGCAATGCAGGGGATGTGTGACAGGTACTGTCACACACACCCTGCATTGTCAAAGTGCTGTATGGCACTTTCTAAGTGCTTTCAGTGTTGGCAGACACTGAAAGCAGCCATTTAGATAGTAAGCAATGCAGGGTGTGTGACAGTTACTGTCACACACCCCCTGCATTGCCAAAGTGCCATATGCCACTTTCTAAGAACTTTCAGTGTCCATGGACACTAAAAGCAGCCATTTAGATAGTAAGCAATGCAAGGTGTGTGTGACAGGTACTGTCACACACACACCCTGCATTGTCAAAGTGCCGTACGGCACTTTCTAACTACTGTCAGTGTCTGTGGACACTGAAAGCAGCCATTTAGATAGTAAGCAATGCAGGGTGTGTGTGACAGATACTGTCACACACCTCCTGTGATGCAAAAGTGCCATACAGCACCTTTAACATGTCCCAACCTCTCAGAGCAAAATATTGGCCAAAGCCTAAAATGATGGGGGGACAAATAGGGACAGTTCATAAATATTGCCCTTACAAACTTAGAAAGTTGATAGAGGAACAGGGTTTGTATTAACATAACAACATGTAGGGAAGTAGTAGAAGTCTGAAACTCAAATGTATGCCATTATCTATTCACTTCAATCCCCAAAAGTCCCATACAGGCTTAGGCAGTTGACAGAATGACAGGTAGTGCATTACCAAATATGACTTACAAATAGTAGTGATAGATGTAATTAAAGTGCTTTTATTAATTTAGCTGAGCAGGTTTGCGGGTTACGGCCCTCTGCTCAGCATTGCTTAAACATCTCATAGGAGCTAAATAAAAATATATAGTTGAAGAGTCCTGACTTTGCATGCAGGAGTTCGTGGTTCAAGTACCAAGATAGGCACTTTATTGTTACATGGGAAAGCATTGTTAAAATTAATTTTATTTATGTTAAATTATGTAGTAATTGATATTTGTTACTCAGGGTAGTGTAGCTGGTCCAAAATGGAAGTATCAGTGCATATAACATGTGAACTCACCCATATATACAAAAGTGTCCCATCAAGTATAGTCACACCCCAAGGTAATGTAATGAAAGCACATAGGGGGACGTCATGTAAAGTAAATCATATATACACTTAATAATATGTCAATAATAATGAATTAATCTACCATCCTGATATTATTTTAAATGAAAACTGAGCAATGTTAAGCATTGCTCAGCTATACTTAGACGGTTTAAGCATTGCTTAGACATAAATTCTAAGCAGCAGTTAGCTCAGCTAAGTGGATTTGTGCACTGTTAAACAGTGCTCAGCATGTACCCCTTTAAGCACTGTTCAACTCATCTTAGCAGATTTGTGTACCTCTTAGCAGAGCTTAGCATTTTCAAAATGGTCCAATGACAGCAAAGGGTGGGAATATGGCCTTATTTAAATCACACAGGCAGGAATACAGCCATAACCTGCTCTAGTCTGATCTCTGCAGGAACCATGTCTGGCATTGGAGAAGGAGCATGCTTTTAGGTGCAGTGCTGAGGCATTCAGGGTCATGGTTGGGCTCCTTGTAGAAAGCCATGATGACAAACTGCTGCAGGGCCAGTACCAGGGCTCTCAGTACAAAGTGGAGGTTTGGGACCATCTGGCATGCAACCTCACCAGTGCCACAGGAATCCCCCGAACTGGTGAACAGATATGGCATCACTACGCCGACCTAAAGTGGAGGAAGGGGGAGCTCTTGGCCCAGTGGATCCAAGATGCTTGGGCATGGAATGCTGCAATAGTTTGTAAGTATCTCATCCATAGCTGTACCAAATCCTTGCCTGAGTATGTGATAGACAGGTATGTATAATGTTTATTTTCTCCCCATACAGCTGCAGCAAAGAGGGCTAGCAATGCCGAGGCCCATGCCGACAGACTGAGAAGGCAATGCCAACAGGCTGGTTAGTACAGATCTACCTTTCAGTATATAGTGAAATAAATAAGAAGGAGTAACTTGTTTACTGCCAGTAGGTGTGGTGTGTTCTGTGTCTAAGGATTAAAGAAAAGTTTTCTAGACTAATATTGATCTACAGCATATGCAGTAGTAGAGCACTGTGTCAGATAAGTAAAATAAAAACTTAAACCATCAACTGCTGTGTTTATTCTGGTATGTTGTTATAGAAATAGAATGTGTACAGGTTCTTCACAGCAAATTAGGCTTTGAGAACATGAATTAACAGAGGTTGTTCTGAGAACCAGCTATTATGCAAAACAGTAGATTGTGGAGCTGTAAAACAGCATATAAATGTAATATGGCATATGTTATGCATTAAGATCTGAACCCTGAATAGTAATGTCCATTGTATTATAGTGTGTCCCCTGCTGCATTGCCTTGTGTAAACATTTGCTTACCAGATTGTATTATGCAGGAATTTCAAGATTACAAAGTCAGACTGTCTAACCCACATAGCATTAGACAGAAATCAGTCAAACAAGAGAAAGCAGTTCCCCAGTAACTCAGTGTGATGAGAAATAGCCTTGTTGTTCATTTTAGCACATCCAGACAGGGTTCGAATCCAGGAAGTGGTACTGAGATGTGTGCATATATACACCCAAGAATTCTTGGATATTTGTAGAAACAGTCAGATAGTTGTAACATATTTTCTCCACAGGTCATACAGGTAAATAAATGTATGTAGTAGCTGTAGGAAGGGTATACCAATACACCGTGTACAGCTGTCCAACCACATGCCTGAAAAAGACAACAGTATAGCCACATACACCATGCACTCTTCCCGATATATGTCTCTCAAGTGACATGCTGTCATGGCTGGAGGTCACTGCTCCCAATCAACTTGGACACAGACAGGAATCCCGGTGAAGTATGCCAGTAGCAGACTCACACAACATTAGTGCAGGGTAGCCTTTTTCTGTCAAGTATGTAACCCTGACATGTACAAGCCCCCTCCAGTAATGTAGCCATAGCTCTCCCAGTCTGTCCCATATGATTACAGGTTGACAGTCTAACAGGTATGTATGTGTTACAGAAGCTATGGGCCATAGGTTGATGTAGAGTGAGGGCAGACCTGTAGAGTATTGAGCTCTACTGTTGTGAAAAATAGAAGCCCATACAGTTGTTAATGGACTGATTTCTCTCCCCCCACCCCTCATCTGCATCAGTAATTATTATTCATATACTACAGGTATGTTGTTCTCAAAACCTATTGGGATATGTGTCCTATTAGTGTTCATCTATTTAATTGGTTGCATATTAATTTACCTTGTTTAAATACCATTATTGGTGGCCTGCTGCCATCAATGCAACTTGCATGCTGTTCAAATGCATTTATGCATGTGTTCTGTTTGCTATGCAACTGTTTCAAATCTGTTGGGTTGGGTGAATTGGAACATGGATGCAGGCTGTTATAACTAATTTTGAATTTTTTTGTTCATGACTATCCAATATATCTTGGAAAACCACAACACCATAGCATGTTTGGGAAGGCTGATCCCAGCAGATCTACCTGTGCCACCTCATCTGGCTGTGGCACCGGGCCACAGCATGTCTGGGACCCAACCTGGAACATCCTTCTCCACTGGTCCTGCACCACCTTCAGGTAGAACCATCTCATGGGACAGGGCAAATCACCCACAACATGTTCTGGGGTATGGTGCGCAGCGTCATTCCTAGTTGGATGGACAGCTGCACCAGATGGAGGGCTGCCTGGTGCACTTGGAGGAGCATGCTGCCCCTGTTGTCCAGCCCCCAGCACAGCCACCTTTTTGGTCGTGAAGATGCAGTGGTGACTGCCCATGAGTGGAGACCTCTGTCCTACTGTATCCATTTGAGGGGTCATGGGCCTCTGATTCCCAACCACCCTCTGTGTCCAAGGTGTTTACCCCCTTATGTGTCATATACCATGCCTGTCTACTATCTTGTGTGTCTTATCTGTCTGCAAATGCAACCTATCATACCCAACCTACCTCCCCAAACATACCTACAGCCCTTCCCCAACATCCCACTCTCATCTTAAAAAAAAGGGCACCTGTCACGCAAAAAACATTGCCCCATACATAGCTCTACATTTTGCCACCATGTCCAGTGAAGTAAATCAATCAACACTCAAATTACTTTACAAATGTATGTTGCCAACAACCCTTTCTGTGGGGTGTGAGGCTGTAAATTCCAAATTTTCCACATCAGTCACATTTGTTGCTGCAGTAGAAATTTAAGAGCTATGGGCCTTCCCTACACCCATCCTGCACATCCCTAGCTGCTTTTCCTAATGTTTTACCCCCTGCTTGCCCCCATTTCACCACTTTCCTATCACCCTTTTTTCTTTTCTTTATTTAAAATTAGCGCGGGTGTAAATGGGAATAAGCGCCACTTAACAAAGCTAAAAGGACTTAATCATCTGTTAGCATTGCTTAGCTTCACGCAACACCCACCAAACCTGCTTACAACTGCTTAAAAGTGCTTTAATCACTCTGTCTCCAACAGCTCTTGTTCCAACATAAAAATCAGGCCTGCCAAGTCTCGAACTCAGGACACTATGCACTACAATCATAGCAATGTACCTCTACACCACCAGAGCTTGGAGAATTTGTAATGCTTTTACAAACATATCATGCACCACAGTCATTTAACATAAAGGAAAAATATACATCCCTGGTAAGCCTTAAATCCAGGACCCTGTGCACTCCAAACACAGCAGCTAACACTACTCCACGTGAGCTGTGAGAATTAGAAATGCAGGATGGTCATGCAACATAGGTAAAAACCTGTTTAATTAGTACTCTGATATATTATATATATATATATATATATATATATATACACATATATATATATATGTATATATATATATATGGATCTCTATCATATGATAGAAACCTCATTTGACTGAAACACATTTGACTGAGACCATAAGACTGAATTTTCAAAAGACTGAAAAGTCACTTAACTGAAACCCATAATACTGAATTTCAACGGACTAAATTGTAAACTGGACCATATAAAACTAGGCTAGGTGGGGGGGGCTATGCCCCCCCCCCCCGAACTATATATACTAACTCCAGGATTGCACTACAGTGGGGAAAAGGGCATATACCTTTCACTTAACTTACAATAGTCTACATGCTGCCACTACTATCCCCTTTTCCTCACTGCAGTGCAATCCTGGAGTTAGTGTATATAGTTAGGGGGGTGTGGGGGGCACAGCCCCCCACTAGTCTGGCTTTATATGGTCCAATTTAAAATTTAGTATGTGGAAATTTAAGTATTATGGGTTTTAGTCTTATGGGTTTCAGTCAAGTGACTTTTCAGTCATTTGAAATTTCAGTCTTATGGTCTCGGTCAAATGAGTTTCAATCAAATGAGGTTTCTATCATATGATAGATATCCACTTATATATATATACATATATGTATATATATATATATATATATATATATATATATATATATATATATGTATATATACACACACACACACACACACACACACACACACACACACACACACACACACACACACATGGGTCTACCTGAAAACACCGAAAGCTGACAATGCTGACAATGAGATACCCGACACCGGAAGATCGACAACGGAGATGAGCGACGATTGGAAATGCCGATGCTGAGAACACCGACATGTTAAGGTAAGTGTGTGATAGTGACAGACGTTAGGGTCAGGGTGCGGGTAAGGTAAGTGTGTGATAGTGACAGACTTTAAGGTTTGGGGTGGGTTAAGTGAGTTAGAATTAGGGTGCGGGCAAGGTAAGTGTGCAATAGTGACAGACTTTAAGGTTACAGACTGGTTAAGTGAGTTAGGGTTAGGGCATGGGTTAGGTGAGTGTACGATAGTGACGGATGTTAGGGTTAGGGTTTGGGTTAAGGTTAGTGCATAGATAGTTGTGTATGTAAGGTTTAGTGTAGGTTTGTAAGGTTTTTGGTGTGCTTGTGTTGTGTGTGTTTTACGGAAAAGGTATTTGTTTTGTTTTGTTGCTTGTCGGGATTGTGGTTTGTCGGGCATGTGAAGTCTTGTGTTTTTGAACTTTCGGTTTTGTGGTGACGGTTATCTTGTTGTTGGCGTTTTTGCGTGTCAGTGTTTTCAGGTAGACCCCACACACACACACACACACACACACACACACACACACACACACACACATATCTATCTATATATATATATATATATATATATATATATATATATATATATATATATATATATTGACGACCCCCCGGCTCTAAAAAAACACTTATCCCGCCCTTAACCCAAACACAATCACCCACCCGCACACTGACCCGGGACCACCCCTAACCTACAACATCCCCCTATCCACACTTACCTTCACTTACACTAACCACCGTCTACTCCGCGCTTGCACACACTTTTCTCTTTCCTTTTGTCCTCGCGGCGCGGTGGCATCCATTCATCCATCGGTCGGTCTTTTCTTCTTCTTTCTGGTCCCGTCGTCGTCGGTCTTCTCTTCTGTCTTATCTTTCTCTGGGCGGGCGATTTGTTGTGTGTGATGTTCTGTCGTTGAAGTGAGGTAGAACCATATATATATATATATATATATATATATATATATATATATATATTTTTTTTTTTTTTTTATAGACACACACACACAACCTCTTACTGCAAGACATCTGAAAAATGCCTGACAAAGTGGGGGGATAAAGGACAAACAATACTGACATATTTGAAATATGGCTGTTATAAGCATAGAAGTTTGCTAGAGTATCATGGTCTGTTTTAACATATATTTTCTGATAGATGTCAGGTGTGAAACACAAATGATTGACATAATTTACTGATGTCAATGCCCACATCATCCCAGTGATTTTTCAGAAACCCACAACTGTAATGGGGAACATACCAAAAATATGAGCCACACATCTGGACAGTGGAGAGGTATGACTGCAGTCATGTAATAGAAGACAAAAAACACTAAGAGCTGCCAACCATTTCACCCAGCACCTTCTGAATTACAGTCAGACCAACACGACACTATGTGAAATCAGCCATTTGCACCACAGTAACAGCAACATACCAGTACCCCAACTGAACTCTAGTGTTTAATGACTGAACAAACATATCTTGATTGCCAGTCACACACTACATCGACATATACTGTCCCAAGTCACAATCTACTGGGAATCCTGTGGTGCATTAGGACACTTCTCAGTCTGCCCCTACAAACATATACACCTGACAGACCACTGGCAACTGTAGCAGCATGCACAGTCAGACAGAAAGGTATCTATGACACTCACATCTGCCACTCTCCCTGCTCAGCCTAACAAATATTTACACACTACACTGCTACACAGTTTTGAGAGTCTGTTAACAATGGCCAGACATACATTACTCTCAACTGTACAGATTTCCACAGAATGTCCAGGGTGAGGGACCATATTTATGGCCATTGCCTCATACCACTTCTGGGAGTCTGCTAAGTCACTGGGATGATATCAGGAGTGAAGCCAGTAAATAATGATATACCATACTTCTGAACCTCTTACTGCAAGACATCTGGACAATGCCTGACATACTTGGGGGACAGGGGGCTGAAAAGAGGGACATATCTCACATAATGGTGTTACAAACTGAAACAGTTGCTGGTATTACAGGGTTTGTTGTAACATAACATCTCAGAAGGATATGACGTCTGAAACACAAATGGATGTCAACATTTACTGACTTCAATCCTCACATTATCCTACTGATTTCTCAAAAACAGAAATTGTCTGAGGAACAGACCAAACATAAGAGGAAAACCTCTGGGCATTCTGTGGACATATGGACAGTTGAAAGGAATGCCATGGACATCAAGTCACACAGAAAATGCATGTCCAGACAAACCCTGTTAATCTAGCAATCTTCTATGTGTATAACAGCAATACTTACTTGCAATCTGTACCTAATTCTGGAACTTTGTCCCCCATTTTGTTGGGCTGTCTCCACATTTTTTGTTCTAAAAAGTATTTCCATCTACCTTCTGTGAAGCTGTAGCCCTACACCTCCATAATGTCCTCCTCACAGGCAAAGAAAAGGGGCAAGGCCTACATGAAGGACTTAATTATAGCACTGTGTTGCTATGGCATTGGCTAATGGAAAGACAACACAGCTGCTCTGGATGCAAGTAGCAAGTGGGAGACACCAATTCGTGTACAGGCCATCACCTGCTCATGAGCATTACCTACAAAAGGCAAGCTGCTGCCTATGCAAAACAGGTCTGAACCCACCTACACAAAGACAGACTGTGAGTACACAAACCTAAACATTTGCATTATTCTGAGGAAACTCTTCAATACTATAGCAGGTATGTCAATCAATTAAGCATGTCATGGAATGCAGAAGGAGGGATGCAATAATGTGAAATAAGATGTTAAACAATAGGTCTCAACAAGACTTGCTGTGCTCACATGTTGCTGTCCAGCACCTATGGCCATTCATCCTGGCCCTGTCTGGAGTGACACAGATCACAGCTCTGGCCCCTGAGTCACCCCAGCAAAGGTCAGCTCATATATGACTACTAATGGAGTGTCTGTTGTCCAGTACTGACTGTGACACTGCTAGGCCAGCTACCTGGGATGTTGTAAATATTCATATGTCACCTGTGAATTCTACTATGATACATATGCTTGTCTTACAAATGTAAGAGACCTATAGAGGGTATGTGCATAGTAAACAACTGGCACAGACGTGTGTGTTGAACTGTATGTTATATACTGAGCTCATACCTTTCAACTGTCCAGAGTTTTGTAGACTGACCACAGGTTTCCCTCATGTTAGTAGTCAATGCCTCATACAGTTGTGTATTGTCTGGCAAAGGACTGGCAACTCAGTAAAGACTAAAGTCATAACATAATAGCATACATTTGAATGTCAGATGTCATATCCTGCAGAGCATTCCTGTGACTGTGAAACTGTCTTTGCTAGCAACTAAGTATGTTACAGCTAGATTTATAAAGTGTCACTGTTTTCCGAACTTTGCCCACCATTGATGTGTGCCTTTGCCCAGATGTCTTGCTCTAACAGGAGCTAGGAGTCTTAGCATGAAACTAATGTAATTGCAAGCGTACCTTGTCCTGGAGGATGCTGACATTTGTGCAGTCACTGACACCTGGTTTGCAGCTGTGGAGAGCACACTACCCATGCCAGGTTACTCATCCCACCATACTGTTACACCCCACATGGAGGGCTGCAAAGCCAAAGGAGGTGGAATTTTAAACATTATTATACACATACACCTCCAGGCTGGCCAAACAGTATGACACACAGGAGACATCCCAAGTGCAGTTAACTGTTGACAAAACACCTACTCAAATCATAGCTAGCTACAGACCACCAACCATGACTCTTTACACCCACTTGAATCAGTCAGGTTTCAACCCTTTACCCTGCTCCTGGGTGACTTTAACTACCCAACCTTTGTGTGTATGACCTATTCTACCTGAACATGAATGCACAGAGATTCCTTGGCTTTGTCAATGCCAATGCATTGGATCAGCTGGTCAACACTCCTACGACAGGTGGAAATATCCTGTGCTTGGTCCTAACCAACATGAGTAGCCACTGTAGCACTCCTACAGTGTCATCCTTCTTGTAAAAATCTGGCCACATAGCCATCACTGTTAAGGTCACCATCTCCCCTGCCCCACCTTGTCTGGGTCAAACAAAAAACACTTTCCAAAACTAGCTATAAATCTCCTCAGAGCAGGTATAAGTAGCTTTACAGCCACCGTCTCATCAGTTGGAACTAGCAGTAGTGTCCAAGCCTACACCACAATACTATGTGGGCACCTACATAGCTTTATGGACTCAGCAATATCTGACAGGATAAAATCATCTCCATCAAGGTAGGGTAAACCTCTGTGGTGGACAGCAGCAATACAAACATTCCATGATAGGTGGAAATAATTGCTGGACAGGGCCAAGAAGGAGCAGGTGCCAAATTGGAAGCAATGTCACCTTTGTCTGAACTAGTAAATAAGGTCACAGGTGAATTACCCTAAGGATAACTTTGAGTGCAAATTGGACACATCCACCAAGGACAATCAGTAGGCCTTCCACACATATGTCTGCAATCCCAGAGGCAACACCCAAATCTGCTCTGTAGGGGTGGTCAGTAACACCACATACACATACGGCATAGGTATAGCCAACCTGCTGCAGACAGGTTAAGTGTACACATCACCCTCTGTCCCCCCATTGGTACACATGGACATGCACAGCATCTGTGCCCCTCTCCTCATCATCAGGAAGCAGGTCCATAATGCCCACCCAAAGGCAACAAACTGAAGTCTCCATAGGCCTGATGCCATCCCTGGCTGCATCCTACATGAACTCAGGTATGAGCTCTCAGCTCCATTTTACACTGTAGTCAACCAAAGCCTGAGCACCAGTGTCATCCCATCTGCACAGAGGACAGCCACTCTCATCCCTATAGACAAAGGTGGAGCAATACACTGACTGAGCCAATCATATGCACATCAGCCTAACAAGCCTGATATGCAAGGGCATGGAAGGCAATATCAAGGACCCTATAAACAAGGACATCAGTAAACTCATAATGCTTGAGCCCACACAGTGTGGTATTGTCAAAGGGAGATCAGGCCTGTTAAACCCGGTCAACTTATTTGAAGCGGTCAACAAACACAAGGATGAGGGGAAGACAGTGCACACTGCCCACCTTCACCTAGCCCAAAACTCTCACAATAATCCCCAGGTGGTCATGATACATAAGCCTACACAACAAGGCATCAACCTTTATCTTACTAGATGGATAGCTAACTGGCTCAATGATAGTACCCACTCAGTCAAAATAGTGGAAGCCAGTAGTAGACTCTCACAGAGTGGTGTAACCCAAGGATCACTCTGGGGGCCTCTACTGTTTGAGATACATGCTTCTGAGGTACAGGACAAAACCAGTGGTCTGTGGCTGACCATCATTACAGATGATTGTAAGATGGCCATTGTTTTACATTCCTCTACTGATGTCAGTATCTTCCAAGAGATCCTTACACAAATTAATGACTGGTGCCAAAAGCATTGCCTCAAACTGAATGCAAGGAGATGCATCAATTTCCCTGTTGTGGTAGATGTCACTCACAATAATTATGAGAGTAATAACAATGTACTGAGCATGCAATCAGGTGTGAGGTGACTTGTGCACCAAGGTTGGTAGCAACCTGACAGTTTCCCACCATGTGGGCACCACTGTACAGAAGGCTGTCTACATGGCCCACCTCACAAACATGGGTATGTCATCCAGGAACCAGGAGACTACAACACCCCTGTACTCTACCCTTATCAGATGCATTACCAAGTACAATGGCTCCTTTGGCATGCACCTTACCAAGCAAATGCATTAGTTGCAGAAACCACAGAGGTTCCTGATCAGGCAAATCCAGGGTCTGCAACACCTATCCTATACAGATAGGCTGAAAACCCTGTCCCTGTACTCAGTCTCATACAGGCTGATCATAGGCAACCTGTGTGTGGCATACAAGGCCATTTCCAAACCAGCTTTGATAGCGCTTCTGCATATCTGTAAGACAAACCCCACTCACACAACCCATACACAAGGCCCTCACCTGGTCTGTGACATGTATAGTACTTGCTGGTGTGATAGTGCAGTGTCCCACACAATACACTGTCTGTAAAATACACTCCCTCCCCATGTCTAGCAGAGTACCTGTATAGCCTCTTGAGGATGAAACTGGTCAACTGCATGGGAAATGGAAAGACAACCCTGGGATCCCGCGTGTGTCCCAGCTGGACCGGGGAAACAGGTGCTGGCTTTGAAAGGACATGGGCGAAAGTCTGGGCTAGGATTATGAGGGCATCAAGGCCAATAGCTTGGTATCATCTTATGAATCGATGCATCTAGTACTTTACATGTGTCCTGTATGTATTGCAGACTGTCCTGCAATGTTGCCTGAAAGTAATAACTGTGAGTCTGAACTATGCAGATACTGCATTGATAGAGTATTCTCTTGTTACTTCATTAGTTATTATCACATATTGTTAAACCTTATCATTGTGTCTGATCTGTATAGCAGTAAGTCAGCTCTTACAGTACTTGCATATGCACTTGGTGACACTGTATAGCTCACTCCAATAGCCTTGGTCTTGGTCACACTTACCATTCTGCTAATAGGCCCATCACACAATAAGATTTGGCACTTTTTGTTGATGGCCTTACAGTAGCTGTTAAAGAGATGGATTGCGGCAATCAGACCTAACATAAGGTCTGGCCTGAAGGGCCCATAGGTTACTAAGCTGTGCCAGACTTTAACAGGAGTGTGTGTGTGTGTGTGTGTGTGTGTGTGTGTGTGTGTGTGTGTGTGTGTGTGTGTGTGTGTGTGTGTGTGTGTGTGTATGTGTGTGCATGTGTGTGTGTGTGTGTGTGTGTGTGTGTGTGCAAACATTATACTGCAGGGTATTAATTTACATATGCTTTCTTCTCACTCGCAGGTAAACATGGGGGTTGGTGTCACTCCTCCTCACAACCGGATGTGAGTGTCTTTGCAGATTCCCATGATGATAGTGGTCATAGTGAGGCCATTTTTTGCTTGGGCTTGGGCTAAAGGAAAGTCTCTCTGTTGATCAGTGGCAGTGAAAAACATTGAGCAGTCCGCCTGCCCCTGTGGGAGTGGTTTACTGACTTGAAACTGTAGTTTTATTGGCCATTTTGGGTCAATTCCAAAACTCCTTCATCTTCCTCTCTTAAAACCTGGTTGCCTCATGGTTTTGGCATCTTTTCAGGCTTGTTGGCTGTTGGTGAAGCACCCACCAAGAGGAGAAAACGCTGAGAGAAGAAAGGAGCCACTTTTGAGACTTTAAGTATTTTTCCTCTGTTTATTTGCTAAGTTTTTCTGCATAGCCGCCTATTTTGAGCATTTTCTGGCTTGTTAAATTTGATTTCTGCATTAGTAACTGTATTTAGAGCACAACCTAGAGCTGTTTACTGAATTTCCTGTTTGCACTTATTTTTAAAATTGTTTTTCTCAAAACTTGCATTTTATCTGTCTTTGGCCTAGCACTCTTGTGTGGGGTCATTTACTGCACTGTTATAACTTGTTGATACTTGTTAACCTCTGCTATCTCTGAAAAACAAAAACAAAAAAATCTTGCTTTTTTCCCACTTTTCTGAGATTTAAAAAAGTTCAGTTACAGGCTTGCTGTTCTTGAACTGTTTGTAAGTTTCTGTGAGGCCATTTTTTGCTTGGGCTAAAGGAAAGTCTCTCTGTTGATCAGTGGCAGTGAAAAACATTGAGCAGCCTGCCTGCCCCTGTGGGAGTGGTTACTGACTTGAAACTGTAGTTTTATTGGCAATTTTGGATCAATTCCAAAACTCCTTCATCTTTCTCTCTTAAAACCCTCTTTTGCATGGTTTTGTGCAATTTTGAGCATAGCGCAACAACGGGCAGCACCGCCTAATTGGGTTTAAACTATTCCTGGCTCCACAAAGTCTGGTCTTCACTTTTTCCCTTAGAACTGCTCTATCTCTCAATTTAAACACCATATTCTCATTCTAAGGCCCTTCACTGGTCCAATTAAGTAATCCTACAAGTTAGTACTATTAAACCATAAGCACTACTTACTCTCTACGATTACCCTGTCCTCTATTGGTCCGTCTTAAATTCAGTTTCCCTATTACTCTAGCATGTCCAAAGGTCAGTCAATGGTTTCCTCTCCAGTCCAGCTCGTGAATCTGGGAATTTTGAGGCAATGTTACAACTGTCTCATGTACACGGACAACCCTCTCCTCCTCCAAACAGGTTCAAATATATGTGAGAGATGCAACTATTTAGCCAAACTGGAGGCTGAGCTCTCTCATCTCAAAACTGGTTTAACCAGTCAGGAGGAGAAGGTAACCTCACACAACACAATTCCAGTATCACATAGTCCCACCACATCAGCGAACCAAACATATAAATACACAAAAACATACTTGGAGGCTCTAAATAAAAATCTACCTAAGCAACAGAGACCTCCAAAGCAGACATCCAAGCAAACGCTACCTCAAAACAAAACACACACAACACATAACCCACAAAGTCAGTGTGCCAAGCAGCCACAGCCCTTAAGGCTGAATAACACACCTGATACTCTTGTTATAGGTGACTCTATTGTCAGACACACTGACGTCCCACTCACCAGGCTGAATAAAGAGAAGGTCACGGTGAGCTGCCTGTTGAGTGCTAGGATCTGACACATAATGCAAGCACTCAGGTCACTCCAAAGCAAATACAAATATGACTCAGTCATTGTACATGCTGGTGTGAATGACCTGAGACATACCTCCCTGGACTACATGAAAAGAGACATAGAGGAGCTTTCTGATCATGTAGCCCAGGCTGGTATGACCCTGACCTTGAGCAGCATCTTACCCTCACCTAGAATGATGCCACAGTACAAAGACAAAATGATCGATTTTAACAATTGGCTAAAATGTTGGTGTCATTCAAAGGGGATCCAGTGTCTGTCAGCCTGGGATGACATGCTCGACAAGCCACGGTTATTCGCTAGGGACGGCTTGCACCTGTCACCACTGGGCTTTCGGATATTGGCAAAGGCTCTTGCCACTCCCATAGTGCCTTTTTAGGCAAGGCTCAAAAGTCAAACCCACCCCCATAGACAGCACAAGGAACAAGAAACTAAGGGTAATGCTGCTAAACGCCAGAAGTCTTAACCTCAAGATGCACGCACTCAAAGCTCTCCTCAGTATGGAGAACATCGATATCTGTGCAGTGACAGAAACCTGGTTCAAGGCTCCAGAGAGCACCCCAGCACTACCAGGCTATACCTCGTATCATGCTTTTTGGCCCCAAAACCCGGACCGAACCACAAAAGGAGGGGGAGTTTCCATATTTATCAAGGATATCCACACCTCCAGGTTAGTGGCATTGCACGAAGTATCGGAGACCATCCATGTGCAACTAACAGTGGGCAAGACTGCTTTTCAGTTTATAGCATCCTACAGACCACCCTCTCAAAGTCAGGAATCACATTTGGCTTTCCTGAATACATTGGAGAACATGAAGATCTCTCCAAACACCATTATACTGGGTGACTTCAACTACCCAAACATTGACTGGGAGCACTACTCAAGCCCCAGCACCTTAGCCCAAAGATTCCTGGAAATTATAAACTCAAATGCTATGGAACAACTAGTCACCACTCCCACAAGAGGGGACAACATACTAGACCTGATCATTACCAACATGGGGACTCTATGCTCCACACTAGAAGTATATCCCTCATTGGTAAGATCAGACCATAAATTAATTTTACTGGATGTCCACATCCCGACCCCACCCCCAGCCCAGAAAACCACAGTGAAAAACTTCTCAAAAGCAAACTTCTCACTTCTCAAAACCAAAGTGGAATCCTTCAAGGCCCCAGGGCCAGTGGGAACTACAGCCCAAACTGCAGAATCCTATATAAATGCATTCTACGGACATCTCCAGGAATGCATGGATCATGCTATCCCAAGCAAAACCAAGACCCAATCATCCAAAGGCAGGCGTCCAGTCTGGTGAACCCCTGCCATAAATAAACTGTACAACAGAAGGAGGAAGCTACTACATGATAGAGCAAAATCCCTAATAGGGAAGGCATCTCTGATCAGTACTAGCAAAAAATTACGATCCCTCATAAAATCCTCCAAGGCCAGCTTCGAGAGAAAAATTGCACAGGACACCAAAGACAATCATAAGGCTTTTTCAGTTATGTTAGAAACCTGGGATGCAACTCCCAGACTTGTTCTGAGTTGATTCTAAATGACAAAAAATACAGTGAGCCCACAGACATCGCCAATATCCTGGCAGACACGTTCTGTGCAAACTTCTCCACCCCCCCCCCAAAAGAGCAAGTATCTATCCCGGCAGAGGGCTGCTTCCCAAACATCTCAGATGCTCAGGTGAAGGCTGCCCTCTCCAAAGCAAAAAACACTGCTTCCATGGGACCAGATGGCATCCCAGGTTGCGTCCTACATGAACTACAAGAGGAACTAATCCCTCAAATAAAACAGCTATACAATCTCAGCCTCACTACAGGATATGTGCCCACAGAATGGCGTACAGCAACAGTGGTCCCACTCCACAAAGGTGGAGCCTCTACAGACCCTGGAAACTATCACCCCATAAGCCTGACTAGCTTAGTCTGCAAGGCTATGGAGGATCATCATGGAGCTCATAAACAAAGACATTGGGGACCTACAGACACTAGATCCTACCCAGTTCGGCTTTGTCAAGGGCAGATCCTGCCTTTTGAACCTGGTTGACTTCTTTGAAACAGTCACCAAAGCCATAGATGAAGGGAAGGTAGCCCACACAGCCTATCTGGACCTTGCAAAGGCATTTGACACAATACCCCACTCGGGCATCATAGATAAGCTATCCAGCTTAAATATAAACCCCTATGTCACAAGATGGGTCACAAACTGGCTCAAAGACAGAACCCACAGAGTGAGAGTTGCTGGAGCCATGTCAGACTCGAAACCGGTCACAAGTGGTATCCCACAGGGTTCTATCCTGGGACTACTCTTGTTCGGTATATACTTTTCCGAGGTACAGGCAAACGTGGGAGGACTATGGCTCACCAAGTTCGCAGACAACTGCAAACTGGGCGCCATAATCAACTCTCCAGCTGACACAAACATCCTTCAAAAAGGTCTCACAGAGACAGATAACTGGTGCCAGCGCCATGGTTTAAAGCTAAATGCCAAAAAATGTATAGTCATACCCTTTGGCAAAAACAATGTGCCCACAAATTACCACATAGGCGGAAACCCATTAAGTACAGAGAAAGTTATTAGGGACCTGGGGACCCAAGTTGATAGCAATCTCTCCTTTGAAAACCACATTGCCAAAGTGGTTAGAAAGACCTTCTACATAGCCCACTTCATCACGAAGGGTTTCACATCTAGATCAAGAGAGGTAATCGTGCCCCTTTATTCATCCCTTATCAGGCCCATCATAGAATACAATGCCCCTTTTGGGATGTACCTTACCCGACACCTGCAGCAATTAGAGAGACCCCAAAAGTATCTCACCAAGAGGATCAAGGGTCTCAAATGGATGTCATATGCTGCTCAGTTAAAAAAACTCCAGCTCTACTCAGTTGCATACCGCCTACTTCGAGGCGATCTATGCCTGACATACAAAGCTATGTCAAATCCAGAATTAATGGACATGCTCCACCTCAGTAAATCTAAATCCCTTAGAGCCACACGCTCGAGGGACTTGAACCTCAGCACAGAAATAAATAGAACTTGCTGGAGGGACAGGTTCATAACCCAGAGGCTCCCTTCGCTCTGGAATATAATTCCAGTTCATGTGAGGCAGAGCACCTCACTGAATCTCTTCAAGAAGAATCTCGATAAGTGGATGGGGGATCATAGGTTTGTCCCAGGGATTACTCCCGTGCTTGTAAATTGGATGACATCTGTATGGGCTGAAACTAGTTCAGCAATGGGGGAGTTCACAGTGTGGAATACACATGCAAAATGGTATAGCCATCACATACACACTGTAAAGACAGCTACAGGGGATGTGCATACAGACACGCATGCACAGTTTCTGATAGACATATTAGTAACCCTACATATCCACTTGTATGTACTATAGTGCTACATACACATTACATGCTCCACATAGATTATACGCCTGGGACATAACACACAACCTCTTACAACAAGTAATCTTGCAAATGCCTTCATGGATGGTGGGATAACCCACCAGAAAGAGCGATTGGTCTCATCTACTGCTCCTACAAACCTGGACAAGAGATAGACTGACAGACTTTGTATCAGCATGATGGGTCAGCCAGGTACAATGTCTGATGCTGGCATGTGTGTCACTATGGTGACTGTGACATATTTGGCAATGATATCACAGGAATGCTCATTGTTAGGGAACACAGACCACATATAGGTTGCAAACATCTGTATATTCCATGTATATCTGTACAGATGACTGGTATGGGCTGTATAGTGTTACATGGTGCAGGTGAGGCAGATGCCATTAACAGACTCTTTAAAGTAATGTCATGGATTGGAGGTCAACAGGTCTTAAAATGGTATAACCTACACACACAACAGCCACAGGGGGATATGCTTCACACACTACTATTGTTGTCAGCAGTGAGATTAGAACCCCTACCTATCTAATTATTTGTATTATAGTATTACACAGTTATTGCACATACCACAGAGCTTGAAGGGCTGACAAGTGTATAAAGGCACATCTAAGGTGAATTACATCAGCAGGCATTGTAAAGTAGGGCAATGGGAATTGTACTGGGTGGTACATGCCTCAAAATGGTATAACTCACATCCCCAGAAGATATGATTCTCACACACACACACACACACACACACACACACACACACACACACACACACACACACAGTATCACAGTTGCCAGTATTGAGTTTAGAACCCCTACCTATCTAGTTATGTGTACTACAGTGTTATGCAGTTATCACAGGCACCACAGAGCTTATAGAATATAACGGTGTCCCAAGGTACATCAAAGGTGAATTACATCAAGAGCCCTTGTAAAGTATGGCAATGGAAATGTACTGGGTGGGAAGGGCATCAAAGTACATTACCCTACACACATGCACACACACCTTCACACACACTTGCCAGAACTGAGAGTCAAACATCTGTCTATTTAGTTACTTAGTTATTACATGCATTTGACACGGAGCTTATAGGGCTGAGGTTTGTCCAAAGATACTTCTAAGAGGAATGACATCAGCAGGACTGCTAAAGTAGGGAACTAGGAAGTGTAGTGGTTGGGAATGGCCTAAAACTGTTAAACCTACAAACAAACACACACACACACACACACACACACACACACACACACACACACACACACACACACACACACACACACTTGCCAGGACTGAGATTAGACCCCCCTATTTGTCTAGTTACTTGTACTATAGTGTTACACAGTTATCACATGTTCTGCAGAGCTTATTGGACTAACAGGTGTCCAATGGTACTTCTAAGGTGAATGACATCACTAGATCTTGTGAAGTAGGACAATGGGAGATGTACTTAGTGGGAACGGCCTCTTAATACTGAAACCTACAGACACACACACACACACACACACACACACACACACACACACACACACACACGCGCGCGCACACACACAAAGGCAGGTGATGTGATATTGCAACCTCCACCTCAGTACCTTAGTACTATTACACAATGGAGCTCACCTTCATGCTGGCATGTGCGATTGGTTACAACCAGTATGCCACTGTCCACAGCAGGACATCACTCTATGCCATTCAGGGTATCCCTGTGTATGACTCACTCTGTGTGTGTGTCTCCCCGTGTCTCTGTCTCTATATATCACCGTCTGTCTCTCTCTCTTCTCCACGTTTACGTGTGTGTATGCTTGACACATTGTTATATGTTGACCATATATATGTCTGTGTGTCACACTCAACAGATGCAGATATATCGCATATGGGCCACCTACAGCTAGCTGAGGGTTATCCTGTCTGATGGGTGTGTAGAGACAGTTAAGGTGTACATAGCTGTCCATATGCAAAGACATATCTGCACAATACAGTTATATAATCCGATGTGGGTTCCGACATGGGCTGTGATTCTCTAAGTGTATGAGTATGCCCAGTATGACCTCCCATAGTAAGAGTGGGACACCATTCTGGAGATAGTTGTATTCTGGTCTGGTGTTTTGTGTGCTACAGGTGTACCTCTCAAAAGTAAACAGGAAGTTGCTAGAGGTACAGGGTTTATTTTAGCAAACATTTTCTGACATATCTGATGTCTGACACTAGCATGTATTGTGTCATTATCTAGTGAAAGACATCCTCAGATCATCATAGTGCCTTACTAGTGAAATAAAAGATGTATGATGTACAGACCAATATTATGAGCCCAACTATAGACATTCTTGCCCAAAACGGTCAGTTGAGAGGTGTGGCTATAGCCGATTGACTGATGAAGCTGTGTAAACAGTCCAGCAACTTGGTGATATCCTGGCTGGGGCTCTCCTGCTTGTGTGGTATTCATCTTACCTGAAAAGTCATATCCTGGTGTAACATACCTGTAAACTGTACAATTATTTGGCACATTGTCCACGTGTTTGTCAAGAAGTGTCATTCAGTGTACATAAAAAACTTGTGTTTTTATGGCAAGTTAGTTGCAAATAATTGAAGACTGACATTACAAAATAATGACAGACATTAGTGTTTCAGACTTCATAACCTTCAGACAATTCCTGCTAATGCAAGACCCATTATTTTGCCAACTTTCTCAGTTTGTAAGAGCAATATCTAAAACACATGCCTATCATTGGGCCTTTGTCCCACTTTTATTTATGACCTTGTCCAGATGTCTTGTTGTCAGAGATTAAAAGGTATGGGTGTGGGTACAGAGTGCATTCTACTGTGCAGAAATGTCCATTATATGTGTAGTATATTCCACATAGCACTGTGACTGCCAGGTATGTCAGTGGCAGGGTAGTACAGAGTAATGTGGTGATTGGTGAACCACTGACAGACAGTTTTGTATAGCTTGATAGGTTGATATGACATTAGTAGGGTATTGGCCCTGAAACCCTTATAATCCATGCAGATGAGAGTGTAGTCCATGTTAAGACATGTCAGCACACAGAGCCCCTGTACAGCAGGGACACAGGTGGAATTACAGGACTGTATTTTGTGTTTCCCATGCACTTATACAGGGAGCAAATCACTAGGGGTATTGAGGCACTTGGCTTGATGTGGACAGGGAGTGTATTCGACAGATGGGTGTGTGTAGGACATGTATCTGTCACACCAATAAGCCATACTGATATCACAGACCAAGTTGATGCTGCGCCTACAGGTTGATCGAGTGGGCCTTGACTTCCAAATGTGCAACAGTCTCATCAAGGCAGGGTTTAGATTGCTTTGTATGCCAGACCTGGGTCACCTCAGCAGAGTATGTATGAAACAGGGTAGAAGGACAGTGCTGTTAGCCCATCTGTGTAGGGTAGATGTTTGGGGTTTGGGGTAAGGCCTTCATGTTTGCAAGACCCTGGTGTGTGGACTCTGCATGGTCTGTGTTGTGTAGGCTTGTGGAGTTCTGATGTGTTTTTGCATCTGAGGTGTCCTTTGTTTGGGTTTTTGTTTTGTTGCGGACCTCCACTTTCATGGGTGTGTGTAGTGTATTTGCAGGTGATGTTTACTGACTCCATACACTACATGGCACCCATGTTACTGCACAATTTGTTCTGGTGTGCACATTCTCCATTTGTTTGGCCAGTGGTTCCCCTTACCTTTATGTGTGTCACTTTACCCCTCTGTAGTCCAGTTACAGGCTTTGCCCATACTGGCTGCTGTTATGCATTTGTAATTCTGATGTGAGTGGGGTAAATGCCATAACACCACACACAAGTTTATGGACTTCACACCTCTGTGTGTATCTATTTATCAGGTTGTCCATCATTGCACCACTACATTTACTGTGGTCCTCAGATGGTTTGTGTTTCTATATGTTATTATGAGGCTACATGTTGGCCTAGCTGTCAAACTGTCACAGACTGACATCTGGACAGGCCCATATATGACAGTCAGATAAAGGCCCACACATGGGGATAGGGTGTTACTACTGTTCTGCCAAACATAGACAGTTGGGAGATTGGTTTGGTATTTGCTTGCTTTCTCTTATGGGTGTGACATCTGCTTCCTCACTGTCTCTCATTGCTGTTTTGACATGACCCTTTCTTGTTTTGCAAATAGTTGGCAGGCAAATGCAATGTTAGGACAAGCAGAACAGATATACAAGGCATACTTGTGCTCCTTCTGTGACAACCTGTCATTTCAGGGGTATGGATGTTGGCCAGTGACATGTTGTCAGTGCTGACACAGTAAGTTGGCAGCCTTTTATAACCTGGCAGTACACTGACCTTTAGGTACCTGCTGCCCTACTAGGCACTATACCGCCTGACCTTTTAGAGCCAGACATCTGGAGAAAGCCATAAGTACTTTGGAACAAAGGCCTACATATAGGGACCACTGTCAACTACTAGCCTTACAAACCTAGAAAGGTGATACAATAACAGGTTTTGCATTAGCATGCATTTTCCTAAAGGGTATGAAGTCTGAAACTACAATTGGTCATTATTTTCTGACTTTAGTCTTTTGTGATTTGCGAATGATTTGCCAGAAAACCACAATTTCATGATAAAGAGACCATATATATTATGCAAACCTGTGGACATTCTGTAAAAGGTACGTACAGTTGAGGGGTATGCTAGGCACTGTGTAGGTTACTCTGAGCTGTGTACTGTCCATATGTGTAACCCCTGTCCCTGACCTGTCCAACTGTCCTGCAGTTACAGATATTGATGCCTGGACAGTGTGTACAACTCCTACTGTAGCTTGATTTGACATGCAGAATAGTTGGCACTGCAGTTCCTGAACATGGACCCTGTCACCCACAGTACTGTACTGAGGCCAGTAACATATGACAGCATGGAGTAAGTGCAGGCCACATACTGACAGTATTGACCATACATATACATAGCCATTGAACCCTGCATAATGTGTACACTTAACAAGTTATCAAGTTGATTGGGACAGCCTTAGTAATGTGTGCTCTGCTGCTGATACCCTGCAAACATTACTGTTACTGGATCTCTATGGGAACATGGGTGTGTGGGGGGCACACCTGTCAACTGTCCATATTTGCACAGACTGTGCTGATGTTCCCTTTACATTTTGGTTCCATTTAGCATAGTATTGTGCCTGTCTTGAAGACTACAGGTATTTAGTTAGCCCCCCCCCACATATACTGTGGTGAAATTTGTCACCTAAGCGACTACTGCATACTCTGGGGAAGCCAGTATTGGGCAGACATTTGCTGTTGTCCCACATAGCTGTCAGTTGTCTGCTACTATTCCAGTAGGCCATCCTATTCCCTTGCATGCATGCAGCAATACCATAGCTATGCTACCACAACATATTACTCCATTCATTTATTGTTAAAGAGACTTACTTACCTTGTGCCTACTGCAGTTGTGAGGACGGTGCTTGAAGGCTGGCTCTGTCAGATGCACACAGTACACAGCTTATACATGGTAAGCTACAGGTAGTGTGATGTGTGTGGCATCCATTTTACTGTGTTTGCGAGTCAAAGAGAGAGGTGTCAGTCCCTGGATCCCTACAGTGTTAGTGTGTGTGTGTGCTATGCATTGCCTTTTTGCCAAGGCCTGGTCATACTGGGCATGCCTCCATCTGCCTACAGGAGCAGTTTAAGGGGGTTCCTCCTCCGAGTCACCCTGTGCCTGTGGGGGCCTTGGCAATGGTGTGGGGCTCTATGGGTCTTCCCTGTGATGTACCTTCCAGAGCTGTTTCCACAGGATCATATTGTGTAACTTGGCACATACTATGAACATGTGTGCACATGTGGCTGGAGAGTCCTGCAGGGCTCCACCAGATATGTTAAAGCAGCAGAACCATGACTTGGGCATCTCAAACACACACTCTATAATGATCCTGGTTTGTGCGTGTGTCTCATTATGCCATTCTTCAGAGTGCGTGTGTATGCATTTCTGATGGGTGTCATCATCCATGGCTCCAGTGCATAGCCAGCATTCCCCACCAGATGGCCATACAGGATGCCCCCCCAGGAAAATGCCTGGTACAGCTGTGAGGCATGCCAGATGTGGGAGTTGTGATAACTACCAGGGCTGCCAGCCCACACATTCATGATAATGCCCTGGGCATTGCACACGACCTGGCAGTTGATGGAGTGATAGCCCTTGCTGTTGACATAGACTCTGCCCTCTTCACTGCTTGGTGCCTCGATGTGGATGTGCATGCAGTCTATGGCACCCAGTACCTCTGGGTAGTCTGCTACATGGTGGAAGAGACGTATATTGTGGTCCTCTCCTCACGGGTGCTGGGAAAATATATGTATTCACCGACATGTGTTTGCATGACATCCAGGAACTGGTGGAGTACCCTGGGTGCAGATGCCTGTGAGACCCCCATGATGTCCCCAATATGTCTTTGGAAGGTACCTGTAGCTAGTATTCTTAAGGCTACACATACCTTGGTTTCAACTGGGATAGGTTCCCCTCTGTTGGCTCTGAGTCTGAGGTGAGCCCGGCACAGTTCACAGAGTTACTGAACTAAGTCCCTGTCCACCCTGTAGCACTGTAGTATCTCCAGATCTTGTAGCCCCTGGTAGGTTACCCTGGGTCTGAACACTCTTCTCCTCCTCCTCAGTCTGGGATGGTTGTCAGCATTATCCTCCTCACCACCCTCAGTCTCTAGCACATACTGATGTATCAAAGTGACAGCAGCCCCTAACATTATTTTGTCAGTTAAAATTCTCCCGAGTGTGTACACCAATGGTGCAGAGTTTGTGGGGAAAAAACAGAATGAAAGGTGTTTGCATACTTTATACTGGTGTGCTGCTGATGCTGCCTGTGTGATTGGCTGACTATGATACATTCCACCTGCCAGCTATATTATTTGTACTTGAGTGCCTTTATTCTGCTATTTCCCAGTTCTTTTTTTTTTTCTTCCCATTTCCACCCCTTCTAAGCCCCGCGGCACTCCTCGCAAACCTGCTGCTCAAATGTAAACATTTCTGCTAATTCCTGTTGTTTTTTTTTGTTTGTTTTTTTAATTTCCATTGTGTTGAAACCCTGCAATGCACTGCACAAACACCTCTAGCTATAGTAAACAGTATTGAGCCAAAAGTGCCCTTTCAGGAAGGTGAACACACTCAGCATTTATTCAACTAGCTCAGACACCCCTTTAGTTAGCTGTGCTTAGCTGAGCGCAAATAAGAGCCGCAGACCTCCAATGTGCTTACACCAAGCATAACACAGCCCCTTTTCATGTCAGCTGCTTCTCCTGCTTGCACTACAGCATTATAGCTCCTACAAAGTTAGGTGCAGGAGGACATGATCTTCCATTTTGCTATTCAATAAATTTTGCTCATTTGCATACTCTACTGCCTTAGTCCCGTGTTACACCACTACACCGGAGCCTATGTCCTTAGCTACCAGTGTTACCTGTTATTGTTTTGGTTCTGCATGCTACCCACTATAATGGCAGAATTCATATTTCACATTAAATTGTCTTTTTACATTTTTTTTAAAAATTTCTGCACGATCTCGTTTGCATGCTGCTGCGCTATACTTAAACAGCCGAAAGTGGCCAAAAAATAAACTTTAATTTTTATAATTTTGAAACAGTTTTCCATGCCAATGGTCATATTTTTGGCCATTGGCATGCCTAGTAATCATAATACATGCTTTACTTTGAGCTATCATGCCCCCATTTGATTTTTGCAAAAATGTACACGGTTAGTAACTGAATACATTTCTGCAGTGGACACTTCTCTGACACGGATGTCTGCCTGCTTTGCATGGTTTTCACCAGCAAATGAGGTAATTAGCATTATCCAGTGGTGTCCATGTCAGAATAGTACTGGCAGGCTCATGAACTCCCCCAAGCCTTGTTTACTGGATCGCTTGACAGCCATATTCCATGCAATAGCTGCTACACTATTCTGACACGGTGAAATTGCTTTATTGAATCCCGGGGACACTTATTAGCTATACACTAATTCAAAGTACCACCTTTCAGTCTAAATCTGTTCACTACCAGAATAGCCCTCAAACGCCTACCAGAGATAGGTAAGAAATCAAAACCCAAACCCAGACATAATATACCCCATCATTTGAATGTCTGGAACAGTATTTCTAAGTCTCTTTTTCATGTATTTAATATGTCCCAAACAACAGGGATACTCCCCCGTAATTCAGTGCTTAATTCAAATGCTTTGTAGTAATCCTTTACCTTAAAATCAGCTTGTTTTCCATATTACAAGACTACTGTTCAATTTCCAGTATTTGCATTGTGCACTGTCGGCGTTTTCAGGTAGACCCACACACACACATATATATATATATATATATATATATATATATATATATATGTGTGTGTGTGTGTGTGTGTGTGTGTGTGTGTGTGTGTGTGGTCTTTTATCTGACTTAAAGCAAGTCTCATGCTCTGGCCTCCCTACACTTATGGCCATTAACTCTGTAACCAACAACACAACAAAAACTATGCTGTTATACAAAAGGGTAAATTGTCAAGTGGGTTATGCATTGCCCTAAAGATTGCACACGAGGCAGTGAACTACCCTCCATTCATTCAAAAGTATAGTTTGATAGGAATTGGTCTCACTGTACTACACTGTGTGCAGAAATTAACCTGTCGACATGATGTTCAACAGTCTATTAGGAAACCAGCTGTCAGACTTAAGAACCTTTCCCACTGGCGTCCCTCATTGTTCAGTATTAGGACTTCTACTAATTTTCCTGTTGATAAATTATATTGTCAGCTATTTCTTAGTCCTCTCTCTCTCCCTATATGCTAATGACACACTTATTCTTAGAAATGGACCATCTCTTACCAAAGTAGAAAAACAGCTACAAATGACTTCAGTTCTCATATTGAAATGGGTGGTGATCAACAAGCTTTCAATTTAAAATTCTGAAACAGTTTATATGCCCTTTGGAACTAACAGAAACTAAATTCATCAGAATCTATTATCATAACTGACCCCCTTAAAATGCAAGTATCTGGACTCTGAATGGCTGCATCTCTCTTGTTCAGGGAGCTCACAGCTTTTGTGGCAGACAAGGTCTCTTCTCAGTTTAAAGCTTGCAATACCATCTTTAGACTTCTGATCCCTGAGTCAAGATAACTTCTTCTTCTTCTTTCGGCTGCTCCCGTTAGGGGTTGCCACAGCAGATCATCTGTTTCCATTTCTTCCTGTCCTCTGCATTTTGCTCTTTCACACCAACCATCTACATGTCCTCTCTCACCACATCCATAAACCTTATCTTAGGCCTTCCTCTTTTCCAGTTACCTGACAGCTTCATCCTTAGCAACGTTTTCCCAATATACTCTGCATCCCTCCTCAGCACATGTCCAAATCAATGTAATCTTGCCTCTCTGGCTTTGTCTCCAAACCTTCCAACCTGGGCTGACCCTCTAATATACTTATTCCTAATCCTGTCCACCCATGTCACACCCAGTGCAAATCTTAACATCTTTAACTCTGCCACATCCAGCTCTGACTCCTGCCTTTTTGTCAATGCCACTGTCTCCAACCCATATAACATTGCTGGTCTCACTACCCTCTTGTAGACCTTCCCTCTAGATAACACTAGCTATAAATGTTTTAACCCTCATATTAGAATATGGGCTACCAGTAAGCACTGGGGATATTAGTCACAGCGGTAGTGTTGTTGCCTCACAGCAAGAGGTTCTCCCGTTCGATTCTCGGCTGGAGTGCGGAGAGTGCCTTCTGTTTGGAGTCTGCATGTCCTCCCCGCAGTTGGGTGGGCGTTCGAAAACCATGCATAAATGGGCATACCTTCGTTGAAGGTTGGACGTTGAGCTGGCACCTCAACGTTCGTGAAAATCTACTGCCAATCATTAGCAGACCGGAGTTCCGCTGTGGCGACCCCTAACTGGGAAAAGCTGAAAGACAACAACAACTTAACTCAGCCAAACAGTGATCAACAAAATGTGAAGGTTCATATCTTTAGTTCAGTACCTCTCATTTAATCTGATCATCACTTACCTTCAATGTGGTAACTAGTATTTACTACCCACCATAGGCACAGATAACCATTAAAAACAGCCCCACATAACTTATGCTTAAGTACCAATATTCATTCTACACTAGTATGTTGCCTACACGCAATGCTGCTGTGTTAACCTATCTGATAAATGGTACATATAATGTTCTTCACAAGGATAACCATGGCAAAATTAATGTAATGCATTTATGAATACTGGTACAATATCAGAGTTGATAAATTAAATAATAAATCACGGGGCTTAGTTTACCAGTTCAGGTCCTGGCTGGAGAACCTTCTATTGGAGCCTACATGTCTTCTCTATATTTACACAGGATTTTGTACAGTGCTTTAACTTCTTCTTGCATCAAAAAGACATACTGTTTGTTGAAACTGCTGATCCCCTTTATGTATATTTATGTGACTGTGTGTGTGTGTGTGTGTGTGTGTGTGTGTGTGTGTGTGTGTGTGTGTGTGTGTGTGTGTGTGTGCAAAAGTGAGAGATGAAGAAATGCCTGAGTGGGGCTGTGTCACCTAACATCTTGCATTCCTGGCAGAGCTGCACATTATTTTCTACAAGGGCAAGCCACTCTGTACCTCCCACATCACCCCATACTCAGTTGTGACTCTAGTGAAAGATATGTGCTGTATGTATACCTGGATCAAGTAAATTATTATGTGCATGCTGCAATGGACTGGCATCCCATCCAGCAATAGATCACTCATTTCTCTGTCTTATGCCTACTGCTTGCTTTATAGGATCTGGCTCTCCATGACCCTAAATAGGGTAAAGTAGGCATTGAAGAATGAATGGAATGTATGAGTGAATGATGTAAGCATGTGTTTTGTGAATTTAGGAATAATCAATTTCTTTTTCAGATTTTAGCCAGAATAGTTCAAATGGTAAGAGATGAAAACTATGGACATTTCTTAGAAAATTATTTTGGCAAAACTACTTCACACTATCAAGTCTTAACACAAATATTCTTTAAAGTTTGTTTTGAGACAGAGATGATTCAACATAAATGAAGGATAAATTTAACTGTAGAATCCAGTCAGCTGTTGTATTACAATACTTAGCTGCGTACACACTACTGTGCTGTCTGAAAATGTGTCTGTGAACAAGAAAACATAGACCTTTTATTCTTGTATCTTGCAGCAAATGGATTTTTTTTTACTTTATGGTTTCATAATGACCAAGTCATACTTTGCACATTTGTTCAGAAGTAGCGTGCCCACTAGTATCATATCTTTCTTTTACCCTTTTCTTTAGTGGATTCACATCCGATTTTAGCATTAAAGACTTCAGCAAAAATGATCGGGTCTTATTTTTGGAGAATGGTATAGCAATAACCCATGCCTGGGTGTGGGTAATGCTGGATTTACCCACGTTTGGTGTGGTTTGGTCATGAGGGTGAAGCCCGAGTGGCCAAACAAAGCCAACAGTGGGTAAATCCAGCATTACCCAGACCCAGAAGTGGGTAATTGCTATTATACAATGACATTATTTAAGAAAAAAATAATTACTTTTCTTAAATAATGGCATTGTATAATGCCTCCTTGCTGCCCTTCCGCAGCTGTCTGGTATTCTGCGGCAGTTCTGATGTACTGCACATGCGTATGCCTATGCAGTACATCAGAGCTGTGGGCAAAAGCAACGGAGAAAGCAAGATCTCTGTTGCTTTTTACAAACTGTTTCGCTATGTTAAATGGATTTAACATAGCGAGACAGCTTTAAAAAAAGCAACGGAGATCTCTGTTGCTTTTTTAAAGCTCTCTCGCTATGTTACACCCATTTAACATAGCGAGACAGTTTTGAAAAAAGCAACGGAGAAAGCAAGATCTCCGTTGCTTTTTACAAACTGTCTCGCTATGTTAAAGGAGTCTAACATAGCGAGACAGCTTTAAAAAAGCAACGGACAATCTCCGTTGCTTTTTTTAAAGATGTCTCACTATGTTAAACTCCTTTAACATAGCGAGACAGTGTGAAGCAACAGAGATCTTGCATTCTCCATTGCTGTAAAAAAAAAAAGAGTTATAGTAATGGAAAAAGTCCGGGCGACCGTCCTTTTTCCATTACTATAACTCTGATTTACAATGTGCACGCTGACCAATCAGCGTGCACGTTTTTGAATATTAATGTGGGGTCATTGTATAATGGGCATTTTGTCAGGGCTGAGGTAAAAAATTCATCAGCATTAAGTATAGGGTCACAGTTATTGCTGACAGTGTCATTATGTTATTTGCTGTTGACCTTAAGACAAAGGACTATGAAGCATTTGTTGATGCCAATGCAAAGCTCTATAAGCTTCTCTATGAGTCTGTATTTAATAGTAAATGTGAGTGACAATCATATTGAATGCATCATCCTACCTGGATTTCATTTTCAGAGGATGGTGGCAGCTAGTTAACAGGAAAGAGTGGATAGCCTATCACTTGGTAACTTTTTCTTGAGTAGGGCAGCACTGTAGGACACCAGTTTTGTTATACTTATTGTCCGTCAGAATGCAAAATTACCATGTCACAAAACTCATTGGAGATATATATATATATATATATATATATATATATATATATATAGAGAGAGAGAGAGAGAGAGATAGATATACATACACACACATATACATATACATACATACACATAACCTGATACACAATTAATACTCCTGCAAAACTTATTTTCTGCAAGGGGACAAGCTACTCTGTACCTCCCACATCCCACCATACTTAAATATACTAACTCCACAGTCGTACAGCTATAAAAAAAGAGAAAGCTACTCACATACTGTATCACAACTGCTGCACAAAGTTCTGTAAATGGAATTGTAGCATAACAGTGGGCATCAGCAAGTAAAAATGCTGATCAACACTAATTTGCATTGTAATTTCTATAATTCATAACCACACCAGCAGTGATTTTCCATAGCCTTACACATTTTTATATCAGATTTGATTTGGTCTTTTGTATTTTAGTGAAATATATTTTAGATCAACTGTGACTCTAACTTTAGATGAAATATGTTGTAGATATATGTATATGTATATATATATATATATATATATATATATATATATATATATATATATATATATATATATATATGTGTGTGTATATGTGTGTGTGTGTGTGTGTGTGTGTGTGTGTGTGTGTGTGTGTGTGTGCGTTTGTATAGAGATGTATTTCCATACACAAAGATACAAAATATCGAATGAGAACTGATCAAATATAACTGGGTGATCAGCAGCCTATTGAAAATTTTAAAAAAAAGTTAAACTTTTTTTATTTTTTTGCATCTCCACACTCTGTGTTAATTATATATACCAACTCCAAGATCCAATCACTGTGGAGAAATAACAAATTCCTTGATTCACACATTACTGCAATCCTGCACAGAAAGAAAAGCAGTACGTGTGATTTTTGATCAGCTGTACCAGCGTTTTTTCTTTGTGATAGGTTGACTTTTTGATGAGCAGTATGTTTTCCATATGAGTAACCTACAGGAGGATGAAGATTGATCTCTCAAGTGTCATTTGCCCGAAGTTCAGCCCACAAAGGAACTGAGCTCCTCCACAGGAAATCACTGTTGGTGAGTTGTGCACTAGTGTTACCCGTTTTGGAAGTAATTCACCCGTCTTTGAATTTGTGTGATGATACAGTAGATAGATATAATTTCAGGGAGAGGAACTTATCCCCCCACACACACACACATTGGGGATGCTGAGGAAGGGGGCTTCCCCTTGCAAAAACACTTAAATTGATTTTTTAAGCCATTTTTTGTGGGGGGGGGAGTACAACTGGGGAGATTTCAATCCTCAGCAAGTTAGAAGTCATCCACTCATAATGGAAGCTTTTCCATATCTATCTATCTTTTTGTCTCTCTATCTATCTATCTATCTATCTATCTATCTATCTATCTATCTGTCTGTCTGTCTGTCTATCTATCTATGTCTGTCTATCTATCTATCTATCTATCTATCTATCTATCTATCTATCTAGCTGTCCGTCTGTCTGTCTATCTATCTTTCTTTCTATCTATCTATCTATTTATCTATCTATCTATCTATCTATCTATCTATCTATCTATCTATCTATCTATATGTCTTTCTATCTATATCTATCTATCTATCTATCTATCTATCTATCTATCTATCTATCTATCTATCTATCTATCTATATCTATTTATCTATCTATCTAGCTATCTATTTTGTCTGTACTGGGGTAAATCCAATGTTCTGTTCCTAGTTCCAAGATCTAATAAGCAGCATAAAGCTATAGCGGGTACTTAATAAAACACTTAAGAAATAGACCAGAGGATGGAACACATTATAGGAGAGGTAGTTTGGTCAGGTAAATATGTATTGCTACATTTGCTAAAAACGTTTAAATATAAAAGTAAATTAACCCTTATTATTATTCTTGCGTGCTTCACAACATTAGGACTACATGCAGCTTGGGATATTCAAAAATCTAATCTGTTGACATTGTAGTGAATGCAAGCACGTCAGATCTGTTTTCTCTAAACAGGACCTTACATCATAGTTTGAAAAGCCTAAAATATTAATACAGTTTCTGCAGCAAAAGCTATATTTGCTGTTTTGATTAAAACCCTTTAAGCCCTACAAAGAACACTTCCAAAGTTCACTAAAGCACATTATCAGGTACCAGAATAAGGAAAATAAATATTTGTAGAAGTTTATAGAAATACCTGTGTTAGTTTGACCAAAATCTAAAATGAAGTCATGCAAGAAGACCTTTGTACTACAAAGGGACTGCTGCCAGTTAGAAATCAGCATGTCACCGTGTCTAAAAAATGCAAATATGTCAGTGTCCTACTTTCCGCACTTCAGTCATGATCTGTGCCTCATGCACGATCACACTCTGGAACAACTAGTTCTTCTGGTTTTTGATGACCTGTTGCTCATTCCTTTTATAAACAAAACACAAAGTCAGTCATATGTATCTTGTAATGCAGATGTCAGTCACGGTAATTTCAAAGGTATTTGTCCTTTTAACAGAGTATGGTTGTTTACATAATGGTTAAGGAGTTTATCTCACAGATACAAAGTGCAGTTTGCTTCTTACCTTTGAAGGGAAATTTGTGAGGCTTAAAATGGCCTGCAAGGGCAGCTAGCCTAGTATTTACCTACAAACCTATCAGCATTTACATATAGCCACCGAGGAAAGCAGAAAAAAATGGTACAGAGCGTAAAGAAGTCCCAGAATTAATAAATGGAGGTAGGACAGACTTTAGGTAGGTAACTTATAACAGAAAGAGGAGGACTGGAGTGGGTTTGCAAAGTTAAGATGAGAGGGAAAGACTGTAAACAGCAGGGTCAAGATGATATTACATACACAAAATGGCAGATAAAGATGAATTTGTTTTTCTAGTCTGTTTTGATGTAACTAGCACCATGTTGCTTCCCTAAGCCTCATCTCCTCTCAGCCATTGTTTCCGTGTGTTCTTGGAAGCTTCAGGTTCTCTCACAGGACATTGCTAACCAGGTATTTATGTTTAGGTCAACTTTTGCATCATGTTGCCCTTGCAGAAGAAACAGAACAAATTCTAAAAAGGACTGTTTTCACTAGTGAGGTGTTCCTTTTATCCACTACTGTTTCTGCAAGGGAAGATTTTCCTCAGGTTTAGAATGAAGGTTATGCCCTCAATTTGTTATCAGCATCTTCTCTTACAACCTCTATTCTCCATCCTCAAGATGAATGTCCCACATTGCTCCTGTACACCCATATCTTGCCCCCTTCATTTTCCGTCTGGGGTGAACAAATCCTTCCCCACCACATCACTTCCCTTAGAGAAACACCAAGCATATCACATGTAACACCAACATTACATAAAATCATCCAAAGCAAATTTTGAGAGAAAAATAGCTAAAGACTCAAAAGACAATCATAAGGCATTCTTTAGCTATGTTAGAAACCTGGGAGGAAACTCCCAGATATGCTCAGAACTAGTCAAAAATGATGTGAAGATTACTGATCCTACAGACATTGCCAACATACTGGCTGACAGGTTCAGTGCAAACTTCTCCCCTCCCCAAGGAGAGATATCTATACCAAACGATTGCAGCCCCCAAACATTTCCAACGCCCAAGTTAAAACTGCTCTCTCCAAAGCAAAAACACAGCATCCATGGGACCCGGCGGTGTCCCCGGCTGTGTGCTCCACGAACTCAATGAGGAATTAAACCCACAACTAGGACAGCTATTTAATCAAAGTCTTACCTCTGGATATGTACCCAGGAGTGGCGCACTGCAACTGTGGTCCCACTTCACAAAGGCGGTGCTTCCACCGACCCTGGAAATTACCGCCTATTAGCTTGACAAGCCTTATCTGCAAAGCCATGGAGAGGATCATAATGGACCTCATAAATAAAGACATAGGAATTTGCAGACCTTGGATCCAACCCAGTTTGGCTTTGTCAAAGGCAGATCATGCCTTTTAAACTTGGTTGACTTTTGAAACAGTCACCAAAGCCATTGATGAGGAAAGGCAGTCCATACAGCCTACCTGGATCTGGCGAAGGCCTTGATACAATACCTCACTGGGTATCATTGAAAAACTCAGCAGCTTAAATGTTAACCCATACATCACAAGATGGGTTGCAAACTGGCTGAGTGACAGATCCCACAGGGTCAGAGTTGCTGGCGCCATGTCAGACTCAAAGCCTGTCACAAGTGGGGTCCCACAGGGCTCAGTCCTGGGCCCACTCTTGTTTGGCATCTACTTTTCGAAGTACAAGCAAACACAGGAGGTTATGGCTGACAAAGTTTGCAGATGACTGCAAACTGGGAGCCATAGTAGAAAACACATCTGACACAGATATCCTTCAGAAGGGTCTCACAGAAACGGATAACTGGTGCCAGAGCCATGGCCTAAAGTTAAATGCCAAAAAATGCATAGTCATACCCTTCGGGAAAAACAAGGTTACCCCTAGCTACCAAATAGGTGGCAATCCACTAAGCACAGAAGAAGTTATCAGGGACTTGGGGACCCAGGTTGATTGTAGTCTGTCATTCGACACCCATGTAGCTAAAGTAGTTAGGAAGACCTTCTACATTGCCCACCTTATCATGAAGGGATTCTCATCTAGATCAAGGGAGGTCATGGTCTCCCTTTACTCATCACTCATCAGACCAATGATTGAGTACAATGCCCCATTCGGAATGTATCTGACCCGACACTTGCAGCAGCTGGAGAGACCACAAAAGTTCCTCACCAAAAGGATAAAGGGTCTCAGTAAACTGTCCTATGCTGCCCGACTGAAAGAACTCCAGCTCTATTCAGTCGCCACACTTGCTCAGAGGTGACCTTTGCCTAACATACAAGGCCATGTCAAACCCAGATTTGATGAATATGCTTCACCTCAAAAATCTAGATCCACCAGAGCCACAAGGGCGGAGACTTAAACCTCGACACGGCTATTAATAGGACGTGCTGGAGGATAGATTCATCACCCAAAGACTCCCTATGCTGTGGAACAAAATCCCGGTATATGTGAGGCAGAGCACCTCGCTGGCCTTGTTCAAGAGAAATCTTGACCAATGGATGGGAGATCGCAAATATACCCCAGGGATTACCTCAGTGTCACTGCTCGACAGAGGCACAGCAAAATAATGGGTATAGTTCCCCATACTTAAGGGGTGGCGTAAGCCACAAAACGATGGGCTAGGCTTGTAAATGCCCTCGGGCAGATAGCCTAGTATGAACCTATGAACCTATGAACCCTATTAGAAGCCCTGAAGACATACTGCAGTCTCCAGCACGAACTTTGCTCCTTTGGAACATATATTCTGGTTTCAGTTTGATTGTATAGTTACTTATTTATTCAGTCTAACTGTGTACAAACAGAAATTGAGGAAATCAAACAAGAGAATAGAAAGTGAATTTTGTTAGCAGATAATGAAGGCTGATAGGAATAGAATACCAGAATGTCCTTCTACTGGTGTTTGAAACGCTCACAAATCAATGCCTCTACTAGTGTTTTAAATATCCTGAAACCAACGGCTTAAAATTGTCACTCTGTTGTTGTTTGAAATGTTCTAAAATTAACAGTTTTTTTTTAACTTTTGAAGTGGCAGTCTTTTTATTATATTAACTCATCAAAAACTAAGTTGAACTGATAATCTTTTTCAAAAAATAGTTTAGTGTCTGTAAAACAATGCCTATATCTAAGCACTTCTTCTGTGGCAGTGCTTAATTCAGATTTTTTTTTCAAAATTACATTCCTCATTTGATTTTCCTTGCGTCTGTCAGAGTTCCTGGCCTCCTTGTGTACTGCTTGTTTGGTGCTGTATGAAAGTCTGAGACTCACAATTACAAGTCTAGGACTGTTGTTCAGAAGTGTGTATGCATACTGAAGTCAAGACTACTGAACCTCAGAGAATCTCCCTTACTTTAAAGTGCAGTAATCTGAAAGTTTGTATATATTACTAAACGGGACGTGAGTGGCACAGTCCCACTGACTGTAGCATGCAGAGGGAATTTAAACAGCTTTATAGAGAGTTTTGATATGCACCATTTTCCTTGATTATCTTATTTCTGTGACTGATGTTCTGTCATGAAACTCGTCTAACACTGGCCTCAACACTCTGTTTATATATGGCATTCGTAGAGTCTAGGATCAGGCAGCTGAGAATATGAGATATTCTGCAGAGTACTTCTCTGAATTCCAGAAGTTATGCTTTTTGTAACTGTCTTTACTACAGTGACTTAAAATTTAAATTTAAATTTTTTAAAATGTTTTATTGCAGTATGGCAGTTCACTTCGACTAGCAGTATAATCCCATTACTTTTTGTCACATCGATCAACTTCTTGCTGCAAATTTACAGTAACTGGGTGCATAATCTCAATTGATTTGATTAATTTTTCCCCATTTGCACGCCCCCCCCCCCCACCACCAGCTGACTATCAGCTGTCTGGCTGCATCATTTTTAACATAAGTGTCCTGTGTACTATCTCCTGGGATTGGGAAAAAGAAGTGGATTAGACCAGCCTGCAGCATCACATACACTGGACCCTCATATCAGGATATATATTTTTTTGGTATGCCCAAATTGGGCAGATCTAGTGACATCATGCACATCACTGCACATAATATCAATTATCTCCCCCCACACACACTCACCAAATTTCATAGGTAAAACTGAAAACTGGTTGCAGGAAGGAAGGTACCAAACACAAAACGTAAGAACAAGCAGTTTAATCCAAAATGAAGTGCTTTTCGTCACAGTAAATACTGTGACTTCTTCAGATAAAAACAACATTGAGAGCATGCCCTTAAGTAGTCAGTGAGCAGTAGTTAATTAGTTAGGTAATTAACCAATATTAGTTAATCAGTTCATTTCATTCTTCTTGACAACAAATTGAAAACTAGTAATCACAGAAACTACAGTTTCTAAAGACTACAAAAGTGTCACAAACACATTTAGACACACCCACATGCAAAACTCAAACCCTAACCCTACAGAAGAAACAATACTAAATGTTCTTATATACCATAAAATACCTACAAAGGTTTTTGTACTTATAAGTACCAAATATTTAAATTACTAAAATGACATGGTAAACCCATGTTCGTTCATACTGTTGTTGATTTTTAAGATCTTATGTACAATTAATGCATACTTTACATGAATTACCATACGTAAAACCTTATCTAGTAAGGCTTTTTAATTTTGGAATACATACAATAGAACATCTTTTATTTAGACCTGGATACTGCCCTGCATTGTTGTTCAACTGCCATATTAATTCTAAACATTCTAACTCCAGTGAAACTGGACCCCCCCCATGTTATCGGGTACAGTTTGGTCTATTGCCCTGAACAAAAACCTGTGATCCATGTATTCGCAGATATGTTTAGCTAGGGCACTGTCTTCACTCAATTTGCCAATGTGGTATAGATGTTCATATATTCTTTCCCGCAATTTCCTATCTATTTTCCCTATATAGAATGCAGGACACATTTGACATTGGGCTAGGTATATGACCCATTTAGACTGACAGTTTAATCTAAATCTGGTGGTGCATTGAGTGCCTTTGATCTTAAACTTCTGACCCACATCCATATGTTTACAGTACTTATACATACCACATTTATACATCCCACATCTACTGACTAGTATATTAGAGTTTCTTTCAACTAGATTTTTTAAATTAGCTCTTCTTTTGAAGGTAATTCTAGGTGCGTGAGCCACTTTCTTACTTATAAAGGTGTCTGACCATAGTAAGTCCCAGTTCTTCCTCATGATCCCACATAAGTCAAGAGCATCTACACTGAATGAAATAATGAAATTATTAAAATTACTAAAATTCTTGAGTACATTACTGTCGTTGTTCCCTTCAATATGTATACCTATAGTATCAGTGGGTATATGAATTCGGTTTTGACTTAAAATAGGTTTGTACACTCCGTTCGTATGCTTGTGAATCACCTCTTCAATAAGCAGATTCAACATCTGTATAGGGTAACCCCTCCTAGTGAACATCTCCTTCAAGCTGTTACATTCTAAGTAGACATCTCTATCTAGGGAGGTCATCCCAGCTGCCCTGACCAACTGTCTTTTTACTACTGACTTCTTCTGGTGGTAGGGGTGACAGGTAGAAAAGTGCAAGAAACTATTAGAATAAGTTTATTTTATATATATACGTGCATTGTAGCATTCACTGGTTGTATCGTTACAAATCAGAACATCCAAGTATGATATGGAATTTGCACCAAATTGTGTTGTAAATTGCAAAAAGTCAGTTGTCTCATTAAAGTAACTGACAATTGCTTTAGCTGTGTCGTTGTCACCCTTATCACCATGAAAATGTCATCCAAGAATCTAGTGTAGTAGTGTACCTTGTCTTTGACTCAGTTTCTCTGTAGGACAAATTTGTTTTCCCAGTCAGCCATTACTAAATTGGCAAAACTGGCACCACACGGGGACCCAATGCCTATCCCTGATAGTTGTAAAAACAATATTTTGTCAAAGATTACATAGTTATTGGACAAAATAATGTCCAATAGTTCACTAAGCAAACTTATTGTATCATTAGGTATGCCCTTGATTCTCAGAATGTGGCTAATTCTCTCTATGCCCTCTATGTGTGGGATGGACGTATACATGTCCTTAACATCTGCTATTTAAAAATTGTAACTATTGTCATATTGTAAATTATTTAGAGAGTGTAGGAATGACCAAGAGTCCTTGCAAATTTGTTTCTCGCTAGTTACATATTTTTGTAGCACAGAATCCACATATTTTGCACATGCATACGTTATGCTATTTCTGGTGTCAACTAGTGGTCGCAAGAGAGGGTTGCTTATATCTTTGTGCATTTTAGGTACCCCAAAGATATTAGGTATTCTGGGGACTGGCATAAATAGTTGAATAGATTAATATCTATTCTGCTTTCAATGAACAATTTGTATATGAAAGATTTAACGTGACTGTAAACTGTATTTAACTTGTTTCTAGAAACGTCTTTGTAAGCATCTGTGTTGAGTATTTATAACTTTCTAGTACTATAGTCACTGATGTTCATCATAACCAGCCCCCCTCCTTTGTCAGGTTTCATTATTCTCAAACCAGCCATTTGCAATTCATCTAATAATTGTCTCTCTGTTACAGTAATATTTCTTACAAAATTCTTGTTGGTTTTATTTTTCACCAATTCATTCCTAAAGTCCAACTCACACATTTGCTGGAATGGGTCTAAGATTGGGTGCAAGGGTGGATTAAATGTACTAGGAATGTGGAACTCATCTTTTCTGGTAGTATCTTCACCTAAGATGAGATTTAGGTTAAGTTTACGCACAAACAGTTTTGGGTGTATAAGTGAAGAGGCAAGGTTTGCTCGATAATATGGCACAAAAGTCAAGCCTTTAGCAAATAGCTCCACTAAGGCTCCAGCTATAGTCAGGCCAGAGAAATTGTAGATGATAAAGTCATTCTCTTTGCTGTAAAGCAATTTACAAAAACTGCTACCTGCATCAACGTTCACTTCCTCATTCTGTTCCCCTTCTTGTTCTTGTTTATTTGAGATAAATATTTATACAACTTCACAGACACTCCTGGGAAAGGCTGACACAGATTCTCCAGCTGTGCCCCCATACCCAGACTATATGGTAGTAATTACTGCCACCACCAGCTAATATTTATTAGCTACTCAAAAGCCCTTAAAAGGGTGTCCAATTATTACTGTGCAATATTATTATCCAATTGGTAGCATAGCCCCGGGTTAAAGCTATAGGAGTGGCTTAAACAGTAAACTCTATAAATATGCAATGTACTCTAGAGATTAACTTATCTCTACATAAACCAGCCACAGTTGAGAAGGGTTTAAAAATATTGAATAATAAATACTAAAAACACAAGACAATATTACTACACCACAGTGCTATTCAAGAATTCAGAGATCACACAGAAACTTAAAATAATTCAGTAGTGCAGTTCTGACATAACAGAAAAACACTTAGTCTAATTGTTTTCTAATTCCTAGCTATTGCTACAAGAAAACATACTTCTAAAATAACTTACTTACATAGAGCAAGGCAGTTCTGAGTTAGACAAAAATGCTTAACAATATCTGGTTCTCACTGTTTAAATTGAAACTGCAGTTCTGATAAAACAATACATCATTTGTTTACACTTTCCTGCTTCCCAGGCCACAGAAACTACATTTACATTATTTTACACTTAGAGCAATAAAGGACATTCCATATGTGAATTCTGGTCATTAACTTTAGCTTTAAAACAATAGGCAGGATGCTTACTCCAGACTCATCGACTCCAAATTCTAACTTCAAAGGACATACAAAACATAATTTTAATTTCAAAGAACATTTGAAATGCTTGGCTTAGTTTTCCTTACAGCAGATGGCAATGTTGCCACATTGTTGAAACAGCATTTATTTATATTTAAGACACAAGCCTGTATTTTACATTTATATTTACAAATGATAGAATTATATATCAGATTCTATTTGACTAGGCTGGCAGCCTTCACCCACTTCTACCAGTCTTCACAGTATACATACGTGTGGCATGATTTTTACCAACAGTGCTGTTTTACCAACAGTGGTAAAAAGAAGTAACATTTTTAAGTAAAAACTAGGTGGATTATGTGGTATTGTAGCAAACACTGGCAAAAAAGATTTGTCTTATTCATCACAGGATAAAAAACTTGGTGTTTAGTGTTTACTAAAATGGTATTCAGCATTTCTCAAGCTCAGCAAGCCATGTCCCTTTAGATTTGTTCTTGTTTCACCACTTTGTCAAGTCAAAATCAAGTCAAAGTAAACTTTGTTGCCAATCAGATATACACAGCAGTGCAAGCTGAACAAAATTATGTTGTTTTGGTACCCATGCAAGACATAACAGTGGACACATAGTTTGAATGACAGTAAGACTAATGAACATACAGTAATAATTAAAATACTAGCAACACAATAAATTGCCACAATTGCACAGGAAGACATTAGACAGTATTATACTAATAGGTATTGCAAGACTATGACTTCACATTGTGATTGTTTAGAATATTGCACTTCATCAGTTGTAGTATGATATATTCTGATGTTCATATTGTATGGTGTGGTGACTCACTCTTGACTATTGCACATTCAGGAAGTAATAGCAGAAGAGATCAGGCTAACTACACCAGTTACTGAAACAATTTGCCAGAGTAATTACTATAGCTGATACTTTATAGAAAGTGGCATATTGATCTGATTATTCGCTGTCATGCCTGGCATTCAGGTTCAGCAGCCTTATGAATAAAGGGAAGAAGCTCCTATTCAGTCTAGATGTTTTTCAATGTAAGCTGCGATACTGCCTGCCTGAGGAAAAGTGGAAGTACATGCCATGGACAGGGTGAGTGGAATCATTGATTATCTTCCTAGCCCTTCCCACAGACCGAGTCTCGTGCAGATCACCCATAGATGGGAACAAGGAGCCAATGACTTTTTCTACAGTCCTCTCTACCCTCAGGAGAGCCTTGCAGTCAGATGATGCTCTCAATGGTCTCCCTGTAGAAGGCTTTGAGGATGGACTGAGACAGATATGCCTCCCTCAGTTTCTGTAGCAGGTGCAGATTTTGTTGTGCCTTTTCACTGTGTGGCTAATATGAGTTGACCAGGATAGGTCATCTGAGATTTGTGCCCCCAGGAACTTGATCTTTTTGATTCTTTCCACTGTCATCCCCTTAATTTCCAGAGGTTGATGTATCTCCTGAGTCCTCCTGATGTCCACTAGTAATTCTTTGTCTTGCTTATACTTAAGGCCAGATTGCTGCTATTGCACCAGTCTATCATATGCTCCACTTCATCCCTGTAGGCTGTTTCCTCACCATTTCCAACAAGACCTATGAAAGTGGTATCATCCATGAACTTGATGATTTTGTTGGATTCATGCTTGGCCATACAGCCGTGCATCAACAAGGTGAATAGCAGAGTACTCAGGACGCAGCCTCGAGGGACACCTGTGCTCAATGTAATATGGATTGAACTATTTCCCACACATACTTTTTGGGATCTGTTGATGAGAAAGTCCAGTATCCAGTTACATGGGGGTTGTTGATGCTCAGCTGGATCAGCTTCAGCATCATATTCTGGGGGATGACAGCGTTAAAGGCGGAACTAAAATCAATGAGCAGCAATCTGACATAGCAATTCTTGTTCTGTAGATGTACCAAGGATTCACGAAATGCTATAGCTATTGCATCAACTATGCAGCATTTAGATCTATAAGCAAATTATAATGTATCCAGTGTTGCAGATAGGCTTGAAGAGATATGGTTCTTGATCAACTGCTCAAAACACTTCTTTACTGTTGATGTAAGAGCAACTGGCCAGTAATCATTTAAGCTTGTGGGCTGGGATTTTTTTGGGTAAGGGAGTGATTGTTTTATATATATATATATATATATATATATATATATATATATATATATATATATGGATGTAGGACAGTTGATCAAAAGACCAACTGTCCGAATCCAACCCTACCGAACACAGTTTAACGAAACTGCTTTCACCGAAAAAACTGTTTCGGTAAACGGAAGGTAAAACACTCATACACACATACACAAGAAAAAAAACAAATCCCCCTGCACCCCCCCAAATGGGGGGGTTCTGCCCCCACACCCCCTACTTTTATAATCTCACTCAGAGATTGCACTACAGTGGGGAAAAGGGAATATTCCCTTATCCCCACTGTAGTCCGATCTCTCCCACTACCAGTTCCCCTCAATTCCCTGTACTTTTACGAAAGTCTCGCGAAAGCACTTTTTTCGTTAAAAAGTGCTTTCGCGAAACTGTGACAGCCCGTTACACTTTCGGTGAAACAGTCTTTTGGTAGACTGTCCTAGACCCATATATATATATATATATATATATATATATATATATATATATATATAGTTTACTATTAGATTTTCAAAGCGAACTCCATCGACTGTACTGTTGTCGAACACGGACATTCGAAAACGGTAATAACGAACACCAAAAGTCAACATAGGAACAGTTTTAACATGGAGTGAGATAGGTGTTCAGTGTTATTGCCGAACTACACACCTCTCCCCTGTCTTGACCTATGTTAAAACCCATTCCTAGGTTGGCTTTTGGTGTTCAATATTACCGTTTTTGAACTTCCGTGTTCGACAACAGTACAATCGGCGGAGTTTGCTTCGAAAATCTAATAGTAAACCATAATATATATATATATATATATATATATATATATATACACACACACACACACACACACACACACACACACACACACACACACACACACACACACACACATATATGTAGGGTGGGAAAAGGAATCTTAACCATCCAAAGGTGTTCATATCATTTGTAACTGTTAAATATCTGATGAAGTTCAACTTTTAACATGAACGAATGAAAGCACTCAAAATATTAACCTTTTTATGTTTTGAAACTGATGATTAAAGTTTTCTACTTTAAGTTCTGGCTGTGGTTTACATTCCTCCAATTCGTAAACCATTTTATAGTAATGCGCTTCTATTTAGATCGAGCATGCATCCAAAGCATGTGTTTCAGAACTTAATAAAAGGCCAAGGCATGCGAACATCTAGGTTGAATCCCACATCAGATGGTTTTGAGAATAAGATCAAGAATCTAGAGGGTAGATTAATGGAGAGAGGGTATAGACCTGATGAGATTAATAAGAATTGGTTGGAATTGGGTAGGCTGAGAGAAAGCTCTGCAGCACCGCATTTCGGACCAAAATGTGAGTCTTTGAGGAGTGTTCCATCAGAATCCATTAGAAATAATGGTCTTGTCAGGATACCCCTTTATTACACTGGGCATAATAAACAACTTGTTGAAGTGTTTTCTGAGAACTGGCCCATTCTACAGGTTGACTCAGAGATTAGTGAGGTTGTAGGTAATAGACCTATTTTTACCTATAAAAATAGAAAGAATTTGAAGAGGCTACTCTGTTATGAAAGGAGTAATAGTAATATGGACAATGATGTAGGGGTTACCCTACCATGTGGTAGTTGTAGTTTCTGTTCAGTGATTAATGTTTCTAGTACTTTTTGCCATCCAGACCTACATAGAGAATTCATGTTTCATGCCAATGCCCATTATAGAACTAGTAATGGGGTATACTTAGTGGAATGTGTCACCTGCAGCTCATTCTATGTAGGAAAAACTAATAGGGTTCTCCGTGATAGAATTAGAGAGCATGTATATCATATTAGGAAGAGATCTGAACACAATGCCCTCTCAAAACACATCATGCAGGCTGGTGACACACATTCATATGTATTTAGGGTTATTGAGAACATTATACCCACTATTAGGGGTGGCGATGTTAGTAATCATACAGAGTACAGAGAGACCAATTGGATTATTATATTAAGAGCAGATAGGGGTAGTGGGTTAAATGAGAGGTCTTCCATAAAACCCCTATTAAAGAAAAGAATTAAGAAGTAATAATGTATGCTTGATGCACATTTTATATGTGCATATTTAAAGCAAATATATATGCTATTTTATTAGTTTTATTTTACAAGTGTATAGTGATGTGTTTTCATGCAACGATTTTCCATGGTATTATGTCTTTCGTGCATTGCACACTGTGTTTTTAAGAACTTGTTTATTCTTAATTGATTTGATATTCTGATTGGATGTTGTATTTTTTAAATTTTTATAAATGGAGTGCAGTTGTTTGTTCATGTGAAGGTCTGATGAAGCTTAAATGCAAAAGCGCTTACCATTCTCAGTGTGTAACAATAAGTATATAATTTTATTCAAAGGATTCATAGACTTTGTGCTTCATGGTCTCTCCGTTTTGATTATATATTTTATGTTATTTTTGCTTATAACCGTCTTGTCTAATGGAGCGTTCACCCTGTGGATTATGGCATATTTTGTTTTTGGATTAACCGTTTTATGTTTTGAAATTGATGATTAAAGTTTTCTACTTTAAGTTCTGGCTGTGGTTTACATTCCTCCAATTCCAAAAAAGGTTTCTGTGTTAATATATATATATATATATATATATATATATATATATATATATATATATATATATATATATATATATATGTGTTTGTGTTCAGACAGTTTCTTTTTGGCCATGTTAACTGCTCCCCACTGTCAGATGCTGACTTAGTCCTCCTATTGTGCTATAGTCAGCTCTTCTAACATCATATACCTTGGTTTTACTCTACTGCCTGGTTATACTTTCCTGTATTGAACTGTACTGTGATACTGTCAGTTCTGGCAGAGAATGCTCTTACTTCCAGGCCTTGTATCTCTTCATCCTTGGATACCACAACATCTAGGATTCTCTCTTTTCTAGTTCATTTCTGTACCACATGATGCAAACAAATGTTCTCCAGTGATTTAACCAATGGCTTTTCCCTTTCAAATTTGGGCATTGGAATATTTCATTCTGCTCTCTAACAATGAAGGTTGAGATATCCCACAATTGAAATCTTTTTTTTTTCTCAGATCATATTCCTTCATCTTTCTCCTTATTTTGTTACTGTCCTATTCTCTAAGTCTGCTTCTTGATAAACTGTTATCTGTCAAGTGCCATTCCCCTTTCTCCACCCCCCCCTTGCCTGATTGCCAGGATATCTACTTCCTCCTGTACCATCTGGTCATCTTCTGCTTGGAGTTGCCCTAGTTTCTACTACTGTCTCACAGCTTACTTCTTTTTAAGAAAGAGTGCTGCAGTTTTACTAAGTATCTCCTCCTTGTCATCCCTGAGTAGGTGATATCCCAAAATGACCATATCCTAGACTAACTTATTACTTCAACAGGCTTCAGTTGTTCTTTTTATGTCCACCACTCTTTCAAGTACTAGGGTCTGTACCTCTCTCATTTTCTTTCTTAGACTTCATTTATTTTACAGCATTATTTTATAGCATATTACTTTTCTTCTTGTTGTCACCCATATCTACATATGTGCATATCTGCCCCCCTTCAATCTAATTAAAGAAAAACAAACCTGATATACCTTTGCAGTTCAGATATAAGTAATGCTGTCCTACCTGGTATCAGCTGAATCCTGTACTTAGCAGCCAGTCCTTCTCCACAGCATATTCTCTTTTTTCCAAATAAGCTCAAGCCTACCTGCTTTGTTCATTCCTAAAGCCAAAATTTGAATTCTGAAAATTCTATCTTCCAAATTGTACTGGCAGTGGATATCAGCAACACTTGGTTCCCTATTACGTGATCGAAACCTTAGATTATCGAACACCTAAAGGCCGATCACTAAATGTCGAAGTCTGAAAATTGCAAATGGCCGTTTCCACACAGGGAAACGAGTCATTTGGTCATTATGCGGATTTTGTTCTTTCTCCGTTGTAGAACAATCTTGGAGTTGGTATATTTAGTTAGGGGAGTGTGTGGGGGGCACAGCCCCCCACATCGGAGGTTGTGGAGGGCATAGCACCACACTTCATTTCTGTTTAAAACATTTTTTTTGGCCAACGGCATTGTTTCCCTATGTGAAAACGGCCATTTTTGATTTTAAGGGTTTGATATTTCGTGACTGACCTTTAGGTGTTCGATAATTTAAGGTTTCAATCACGTAATATAGACCCGCAACTCTTCTGAGATGTTGCTTTACATTTCAGTTCCTGGTAAATCTAACTCTGTAATGCACTCCAAAGCTACAACTGTCTCCCTGAATACATCATTTTTATGAATGTGTAAAATTATATATACATACTTGTCTTTCTACATCAATGAAAGGCTTCCACAATTCCAGGCTGGCATTTTCAAACTTCTGTTAATGTGTGGCGTTTAATCTAACTTACTTAGCCAATCATCTTCCACCTTTCCTACTAACATACTTTATGGTTGTCTCCACCCACAACAGCACCACCTGCCATGTCTACATTTAGAGCTGCATGCTTCTATACCAGCCCTAACAATAACTAGTTTTATTTATTATGCAGCCCGTTGGCTCATAAGCTTGGGATACCTATAAGTGTAGGTTTATTTTGTCTCAATTTCCTCCTCCTCCTAGGTGCTCCTATCACATTTTGGCTGCTCCTGCCTCATCCTTCTTGGCCCTTTCCTAGACTCATTAGTCTGTCCAATTGCCTTAGTCTTCATTCTTCTCATATCTCTCTTATTTTTTCTTGGGGTATCCTGTATATCTGCACCCCCAGAGCTTGATCCTGCACTTCTTCTGCCTTGTCTGCCTTCCCCTGTATAGCCATTCTTCATTTGCTCCCTCCTTCTTGTGATCTTTACTGAGGACTCCCTTCTGTTTCTGCACTTTTCGCTGCATCCTTCCCTTCACCACCTCCACTCAGCACTTGCTAAGTATTCAATAATTCTTCAGTTATTCAATCATAGTCCTAAACTCCTGCTTCTCCAACTTCCCAAGCCTTCAATAGCTTGTGCATCTACTCCTTTCCCACAATCCCCTCTGCCACACCACAAACTCACACCCACAGATGATCATGGTCAAATGGGGCCAAAGGCAGGATAATAAACCAGGACACCTTCCCCCCTGCAATTATCCCTTTACTTGGCCATCTGTCCACAACTGCTACAAATAATGTTCAAATTTCTTAATGTGCATTTTCTTTTGTTCTTTACATTGACAATAAACACAGAGATACAAAACAAATGCAGCTGTGCTCCACTCAAGAATTACAATCTCATCCACCAGTCCAACTGAGACAGTTCTGATATGGCCAAACGGTTATGCATACAGTAGTGAAAAACAACAACATAAAGACTCTGTGTTGATTGTCTGAACAGCAGATAGCATTTGATCTTCTTCTTCTTCTTTCGGCTTTTTCCCGGTTAGGGGTCGCCACAGCGGATCACCTTGTCCGCACATTGAATGGCAGTGGAGTTTTACGGTGTCGAGTTGCCAGCCCGGCGCCCAACCTTCCACAGAAGGCACACTCACACACACACCTAGGGCCAATTTAGAGTGTCCAATCCACCTGCAGCATGTCTTTGGGATGTGGGAGGAACCGGACCGGCCCGGAGGAAACCCACGCGACCACAGGGAGGACATGCAGACTCCGCACAGAAGGCACCCCAGCCAAGGATCGAACCGGAGAACCTCTTGCTGTGAGGCGGTAATGCTAACCACTGCACCACCATGGCCGCCCTAGCAGATAGCATTTGATAAGTAACATAAAATGGAATGCTAGATCCTCCCCTCCCTTTCTGCCAATGGAAAAAAAAACAATTCAGACACAGAAAGCACAACCAAAGCAGACTACTTATGTACCCATGGGCTAGACTAACCTTCTGGTTTAGTCTACATTGTGGCACTTTATGTTTAATTCCAACCATCCCAGCTGCAACCCTGTTTATAACCTGCAGTATACTGCAGAATCAATAAGACATTCTACTAGTCAAATGTCCTCGTTTATTATATTGTGAATTTTATATAATGTGCTATGTTAATGCATACAGAGTCAAACTGCACATACACAGAACAGCTTTTTTTTTTCAAGTCCGTATAAAACCTTAATCTCACTGGACTCTACCATGAATGTCTACTGAGATTCCAAAATATGTTTTCTGTCAAACCCATGGCACATAAAAATAACCCAACTTAGTTGTCTGAATGGTTTAAAGATATTGTGTTCTCCTTTGGAACTGATAGAAACACTGCCGACTGAAGAAATACAAAGTATCATTATAAAATAGGCATATAGTCATTATACAAGCCTCAGTTTCATTTGTACATATGTCTTCCTATATAGATAGTCTGAGCCATGGGGTGGCTATCTTAGAGAAAGCTTTCTAACTATAGGATAAATCCATTTCTAGCAATAGCTTTCCATTCTTCTACACACCAGAGGGATCCACTTCTTCATGCTAAAGTTATACTTTTGTTTTGCCAATTTTGGTCAGCAGACCCAGAAAAGGCCAAAAACACACACACACACACACACACACACACACACACACACACACACACACACACACACACACACACACACACACACACACACACACACACACACACACACACACACACACACACACACACACACACACACACACACACTCACACACACCCCAACCCCACTTACCTATATTGGCATTCCATGCCATTAACATATCCAGTGTTTGGCCATCTGTACCATCAACATTAAATCACACACTTGCATTTGTTGAATAAACATACATTCAGTAAAATTCATACACCAATGTCCGCTCAATGTCAGGTTGTGGAAGCTTTGGAGTACAGAGTTCTTTTTTCACAACCTGACATTGAGCAGACGTTGGTGTATGATCTGTTTAGTTTCTGCTTTGTTATCACTACATGAGCCTTTTTATTTCATTATGGTGGATTGGACACTCTAAATTGGCCCTAGGTGTGAGTGTGTGCATATGTGTGCCTTCTGTGGAAGGTTGGGCGTCAGACTGGCAACTCGACAGCATAAAACTCCACTGCCAATCATGAGAGGACAGGTGATCCACTGTGGCAACCCCTAACCAGGAAAAGCTGAAAGAAGAAGAATGTTTCTGTTTGTGGCTGCATGGATTCACGCTGTGTTCAGTGTTTTTGTTTATATATAAATGCAAACTAAATGACAAAACTTCAACAAACTGTTAAAACCAAAAAAACAGCAAAGCAAGCGAGAGCTAAAAAACAGAAGAAATTTAATGTGAGCGCTTTCGGAAACGCCAATACGTTTCCTTCTTCAGACATACAATGACAAAACTTTAGGGTGTAGATATATAATACACTAACTGCCTAATTAAACAATTAATGTTTTTCTCATGGCAATTACTGCAAATAAATTCCTTACCAGGAACTTGTAATAATATTAGCAACATGAAAGTTACCAAAAAAATCAATTGTAAACATATTATATCACAAAATAAATAACACACAATAGTCAGCTCCACAATTTTTCTAAATTAGAAAACAAATAATTTATGTTAAATAAACATCATTCTTTTTTTAAAAACCTAGAATTCATTTTTTGTGAAAAATGTGTAATTATCCAACTAAAGACCATAATATATAGTATAAAATAATGGCCACTGGCAAAAATTGATATAAGGAAATTTCCTAATAATAAAAGAAACTCATCTCTTCAATGCTGCTAATTTTAAGAAACATTTGATGGATACAGTTTCATTAAGACCTGGAGGCAGATAGGCTACTGTTCTAATTTGCCATAATAATTCCTCTATCTCAAGTATGATTTGCCATGGTCCCCCCTTAACATCCAACTGTACCTGGTTCAATATGTTAAACCTAAAGCTGTGGTCAGGAAATTCTTCTATGTGCCTAGCTAAGGCATTATTCATATCTTTCCTTCTAATGTCATATTGATGTTCATAAATCCATTGCCTAAGTTTTCTTTCCGTCTTTCCAATATAGAAAGAGGGACAGTTCAGGCAACAAGCGGAGTGAATACAAATATCCAGAAAATTAATAGTGTCCGGATGTAAGACGTAAGTGAAGTCTAAGAAGTCGGTTAAGGTAGTTATAGTAGCCATAAATTCTGGTACCAAACTAGTGGGGCCTTTCCAAATTAAAAACATGTCGTCTTGGTAACGAGTATACCAAGCGACATAATTTTGAAACAAAGGGTTAGGAAACAACAGTGTGGTTTCCCAATGCGTCATGACACAATTAGTGAAACTTCCGCCACAGGGAGATCCCCATGGCGACCCCTGATTTTTGGAGGAAGATACTTCCTTCAAACCACATAAAGTTGTTGGAAAGAACAATATTAAGGAGAGTTTCAATGACGTATATAACGCTTTCCTGTACGTTCCTAGAGCTTAAAAAATCCCTGATCCATTCCAACCCTAGAGTGTGTGAGATGACCGTATACAAATCTCGAACATCAATGGTTAGGAATTGATGTTCTTGATGGAATGGAATGTCCCCAAGTTCTTTAAGAAAACTCCAAGAGTCTCTACATATTTGATGCTCCTTCTCAATTAATGGCTTCAAGATGCCATCAATATATTTAGCACAACTGTATGTGATGGACCCTCGCCCATCGACGATAGGTCTGAAAGGGGGGTCCCTAATCCTTTTATGAATTTTCGGTGTGCCAAAAAGTGACGGCAATCTAGGAGCAGGCATCGTTAAAAAATTGTATACTTCAATATTGATGGAACTCTCAAGAAACAAGTCGTCCAATATGCCTCTGATTTTTTTGTACGCCATATTAACTTCGTTAATACTAACCAACTATTAATTTTCCTGGATATTTGTATTCTTAAAGATTATCATAATAGTAGGTTTAGAACTACTATATATAGGAAGCCTACTTACTCAAATTCATTCCTCCATTTTTCTACCTCTCATCCCTACCACCAGAAAAGAGCGGTGGTTAAGGGACAGCTAGTCAGAGCAGCTAGAATGGTTTCAGAGGAGATGGATTTTATAAGTGAATGTCAACTTCTGGAGAATATGTTTGTCAACAGGGGATATCCCTTATCTTTAATTTCTAGCATTTCTGCAGAAGTTATTGTCAAAAGACAAGTAGGTCATTTTCAACCTTTATTGTCAGCGAATTCAATTGCTGACAGTACTTCAAAAGTTAACCAGGAAATTTTATTACCAACAGAGTCCCATAGGTTTGCAACCAGTTTTCTTTGTACTTACAATCTTGACCACGCATTAATCAGAAATATTTTAAACAAAAACTGGGCTCTTATAATGGAGGACAGTAGGTTGAACAAGATTTTGGGTGATGAACCTAGAGTGGTCTTTAGACGTGGCCATAATTTGAAGTCACTTCTTGAATATTCTATCAAGCCTTTTGTAAATAAACATATAGGTATGACAAAGTGTGGGGCATGTCACCAATGTAGATTTATAAACACTACATACCAATTTAGGATTCGTGACAAATGGTATAAGGTCCAGGATGATTTTCTTGTGACTCGAAAGGGGTAGTTTACTCTGCTTGTTGCCTGAACTGTCCCTCTTTCTATATTGGAAAGATGGAAAGAAAACTTAGGCAATGGATTTACGAATATCAATATGCCATTAGAAGGAAAGATATGAATAACGCCTTAGCTAGGCACATAGAAGAATTTCCTGACCACAGCTTTAGGTTTAACATATTGAACCAGGTACAGTTGGATGTTAAGGGGGGACCATGGCAAATCAAACTTGAGATAGAGAAATTATTATGGCAAATTAGAACAGTAGCCTATCTGCCTCCAGGTCTTAATGAAACTGTATCCATCAAATGTTTCTTAAAATTAGCAGCATTGAAGAGATGAGTTTTTTTTATTATTAGGAAATTTCCTTATATCAATTTTTGCCGGTGGCCATTATTTTATATTATATATTATGGTCTTTAGTTGGATAATTACACATTTTTCACAAAAAATGAATTCTAGATTTTTAAAAAAAGAATGATGTTTATTTAACATAAATTATTTGTTTTCTAATTTAGAAAAATTGTGGAGCTGACTATTGTGTGTTATTTATTTTGCGATATAATGGGCAGGATTCATGAAGCCTCCGTGTAAGAGTTATAACTCATACACAGAGGCTGCAGTTAAATGGAGTGATGTCAGCACGCTTTGCATATTCATGAGAGCATGCTGAATCACACTTAAGGCTAACACGGTTCGTGTAAGACAATAGGGGGCATGTCCATAGGCCAAGCCCTGTAAGCAGATACGCCCCAAGAAGAGGAAAAGTTCCCAAAGTAAACACCCATGACAGAGTCCACGGAAATGTGAATAAACAGAACACAACACATGCCCCCAGAGACTATGAACAGAAAACATATAAATAAACATGTTATATATTTTTTTTAAATTGTAAAAATGTTTAACCGTGAGTGCGCTCATTTGCGCGGGCCTGCCCGTAGCGCAGCTACAGTTAGCAGTCAGTGGGAAAGCATATAAAAACTAAATACACAAGCTAAGCCAGGAAGCAATAGCGTAGTGGTAGAGATGTTGGCTGAAGAGCAGGCATTCATGGTTTGAGCCCCCACAACACCAATTTTTTATTTTTAGCAAAATAAGCAGGAAACAAGTCCCTGACAAATATGTACACATAAAACCACATTTTATGTAAAATGTAATGAAACAGCCCATTTATATTGAAGAAATGTGAGGTAACAAAAGAATAAAAAATGCCAGATGTGCCCATAGCTGAGCTACAGTTTAACAGGGTGAGTGCATCTGCCCGTAGATGAGCAGTGGTTTAACTGGTGCAAAATGAGTGTCCGTAGCTGAGCAGTGGTTTAACACACTAAATCTATGTGCCCCTAATTGAGCTGAGCGTAATATGCGTGCCGATAGCCAAATGAGGCTTAAACCAGCATACCCCGTTTGCGCGGAGCTGCGCACCACGCAAACAAGCTAACCGACGGGCAACGTTGAGCAAGCTGTATCAAAACTGCCTTTACACAGACACACCCCTCAGCATGTCTAGACAGTCATGAATAAAAACCAGTGGCAAGGTTCGAACCCAGGATACTATGCACCATAGTCAAGGTACCAAACCACTAAGCCATGACAGCAGTACCTAGAAATGCAATAATAGCTAATATATAGGAATGAATACAAACTGGAGCATGACAATGCAGGTTTACTGAAGTTGATACAATTCCAAAATGGCCAATCACAGATATGTGCGGGAAAAACAGACTATATAAGCCACATAGGCGGGAATACACAGCATAAACGATTGTAGAACTGACCTGCAGGCAGAATGACAGGAGTAGGAGAGGGTAGTTGCTTTCGAGCACAGAGGTGGGGTGTTGAGGAGTCCAGGTACATGGTCTGGCTCCTAGTCCACAATCATGAGGCCCAACTCATGCAGGGCCAGGTCCTCTGGGGAGCATATAGGGCCTGAGGCGTGGGACCGGTTGGCTCACGATCTCACCAGTGCCACAGGGATTCCAAGGACTGGTGAGCAGGTCCGTCACCACCATGCAGACCTGAAGAGATGCAAGCAGGACCAACTGAACCTTTGGATCCAGGAGGCCCGGCAAGCACCCAATGCCCCACTACTGAGTAAGTTATATTTAATTATGTATGTAAGAAATTAAACTAGCTGATATTATGGAGATGTGTATTCCAATATTACTTCATTTATATTACAGCTGCAGGTGTCCGTTCTGCGAATCGCAGAGCCTATGGCGATAGGCTGGTGCTGTTGCGCCACCAGGCAGGTCAGTAATCCACTACCAGTAACTGTAAAGAAATATAAAAGTATGACAGTCAGCAAAAGAGTGCAGTGTAGTCAGTAAGGAATAAAATGTGCAAGTAACAGTGTGAAAGTGTCTGCAAGTATTGCTTGATTACAAAAGTGTGTTTCAGCCTGTAAGTTAAACCGAAAAATGAAACTGTCTGACATAAATTCTGAAATAAAATGCCCTACCTGTAAGAAAATAGTACACAACCTGCAGCAGGCTGAAAAGTATAGCTGCAGAAGATGATGAAATCACATGTGTGAAATATATCCCTGTTGAAATACTGAAACATGACAGAAGTGAGACTGCTGGAAAGGATTGTAATAACTACAGGTAAAACATGTCAATAAAGCCTAGAAGTAAGTACCATCCTGAATAGTAAAATGAAAGCAAGTGAGAGAGTGTGAGAAAGTGTCATGAATCCAGCAATACAGTAGTAATAACCCCTGAATAAAGTATACTGCAGTCAAGACAGAATGAAATGCATGTGAGAATCAAAACCAAACAGCGAAATCTGTTCAAAGTGTTGCTGCATCTGGAATGTGTATCCCAAAATCTGGATATGTTGCTCTCAGTCTGCAATATGCAGATAGGATGATTATCTGATATACCAAACATCCACTCTTGTCTACAGCTATATAAAGCAAATGTAGCAGGATGATGTAGCTGAACAAAGCTAGATATGAATGTGTATGAAGAACAATAAAATGTATATTGATGTTGCAGTAACAGTCCTATCACCAAGTTGAAATAGTTATCATATAGGAAACTGTAGTTAGAACAGTAGTGTGTATATAACTGTAGCTATTAGAAATGTACAGCATATTTATTGGTATTTGAAGGTGTTAATATTATTTTCTTCACCCCACCCTATAACCACATATAACCCATTCCACTTGAAAATGGTATGTGCAATCACAATTAACACCCCTGGACATTTGTCCTGTTGGGTCATATATATTTGCATGTCCGTTGCTGCATCTGCCCTGTTCATACATCCAAACCTGATGGCCTGTTGCCATCAATTAACCGTGCATGTTGTTGGACTGTGTATTTCTGTTCAAATTATGCATGTGTTATACACGCTGTTCAATGGTGTGAATATCTGGGTGTTTGGTTAATGGGAATACTAATGCATGCTGTTACAACTAATTGTGAATGGTATTATATGTCACTAACCCAAACTGTCATGACATAATGCAAAATATAGGATGACAGGGAAGGCGGGTTCCAGCGGACCCACCTCTCCCACCTCAGCTGGCGAGTGCACCTGGCACTAGTGACGAGTCCAGACCCTCCTCCGGTGGCCCTGTGCCACCTGCAGGTGGAAGCGCTGCAGGGGATGGGGCTCGCCCCCCCTCTGCAAGTGTGGCTGGAGGAGAACCACCACTCACCCTCCGTAGCGTCCGGACTGTGGTGTGTAGGGAGATTTGGGACTCTGTTCTCGAGCCCCTATGCCAGCTTGAGGCACGGGTGGCACAACTAACGGGCATGCCTGTTGCCCGGCCTACACAGCCCCCAGCACAGCTCCATCCTGGGCAGTGAAGGAACAGTGGCAACTGCCTATGGGTGGGGATATCAGTTCCACTGTTGCCATCTGTGGGCTCATGGGCTCTGGATATCCAAACCTCCATCCCTGTCAATTGTGTAACCCCCCCACACATGTCATACACCACCCCTGTATGCGTCTTGTTTGTCTTGTCTGTTTACCTACCCAACCTACCTCCCCAGCTGTACCAACTTCCTTCACCTGACATACCACTCTCACCTGAAAAAAAAAGGGCACTCTGTACCCACAAAAAATTACGCCCATACATAGCTGCCCATTCCGCACACATGTCTGCTGGACATGGAATCTATCAATTACAATTGGCTGTACAACAAGTATTATTGTTGTCCTGACACCTCTCTCAGGGGTGGAAGGTTTCAAATGTCACACCAAATTACATACATATGCACAGCTGTTGCTGATGAAGAAATGGGCAGCTATGGGCCTTACCTACATCCCTCCTGCAAATCCCAAGCTTGTTTCCCTACTGTCTTACCCTCTTTGTGACCCCTTTTTCACCACTTTCCTGTCTCCCCATTGTCTTTTCTTTCAAAGAAAATAGCGAGGGTGTGCGCCAGAGTAAGCACCGTTAAGCGGTTGTAAGCGGGTGTGCCCATGTGTGCGCGGAGCTAACCACCAGTGTGCATGCGTGAACTCTGCGCAAACCAGTGCTAACCTGGTTACAACTGCTTAAAAGTGCCTTAGCCACTTTGATTGACAGGTCCTGTACTCAGTTCAAAAGCAAAATAAGATCCCACTGTCAGTCCCGAACCCAGGACCTTGGAAACACTAGTCTGTATGACCTACCACTAAGCCATGACTCTTATACAAGAACATTGTGCTAAAATAAATATAACATGTAATAGTAGGGATGAATGTAAAGGGAATATAGGATGTGTAGTACACAAAGCATGTCATTTAGAATTACTGTCAAAACTACTGGATTTCCATAATAGTAGTGTGTGAACAGAAACAGCCATGCTAGTTGGTAGCTTGTAGATAATAATGTCAGTTAAAGTACATATATAAATGTATGTATATGTACATATATATATATATATATATATATATATATATATATATATATATATATATATAAATATATATCTATATATAGTTGTAGGAGTCATTGTGCATACACACTTGCTACAGGGAACATGAGAGAGGAATGGAGAAATGTGAATATACAACACAGCCTGAATCATGAGAGAGATACTAACCTTTACACTCACAGAACACTGTCCACAGCATACCAGCATGGTCCCCGCCCTTACAATCTGAAAGGGCAACGCCTATCCCACATACTCTTTTATAGCACTGACCTGCAATCACAGTGAGAACTGCAATCAGTACACAACTGGCTGTATGCAATTAGCAAATGCTGGCTTACAATTGGTGCAGAGGCCATCACATGGACCTATGCAGATACCTACAAAAGCATCCAGTACTAACACTCCACACATGCAATACATTCATTGCACTGTCTGGAAGCAGACAGAGGGAGAGAGAGAGAGAGAGGCAGAGAGAGAGAGAACAAAAAAAAAAAAAAATTATACAGTGTGACTCTGTCACCCAAAGCTGTCAGCAGTGACATTAGCAGCAGCAAGCAGAAGCAGTGGTAATGCAACCAGCTGAGACAAACACCGGTAATGCAAAGTAGCAGGTTAATAGTGTGCATACTGTGAACCCTCCAAATGTGTCATAGGTCTGTATCTATAGGTATGTCCATGTGATATGTTGTGTGTACGTAGTTCCACCAAAAGGGGATGACCATACATTACATGTCAATCAGTCTTAGGCCATGATCCTGGCAGCAGTTTTCTGTGCGTTGCCCCAGCAATGGCTGTAGTGACTGCTTTGAAAGGTCAGCCAGGTTCAAAAGGCAGGATCAGCCCATCACAAAGGCACACTGGCTGGGAACAAGTGTCTGCAGGTACCCGATATCACTGCATATGCATCCCATACTGCATAATTCCATAGCTTAGCAGACCAGGCCGATTATGCATATGATGTGGTAGTTCCCAGGGTCAGTCGAGGTGCCTCCTTAGTGGTGTGGGACCACTGTTGCTGTATGCCACTGTCCAGGTACATATCCTGTAGTATGGCCAAGATAAATTATCAGTGTTATATGCGGTTGTATGTCCTCTTGGAGTGCAGGTAGCACACATCTAGGGATACCATGAGGTCACAGTGATGCTGTGTGTTCTTCTCTACTGAGGGCGGCCCTCATCTGGACATGTGAGATGATAGGGAGGTTACATCTAGCTGTGTTAAATATTTCAACTGGTGGGAGAGAAGGAGGGGGGGATACGTGCACCGAACATGTCTGCAAGATTGTTGCCAATACCCGTGTGTTTGGTGAATGTTAAGTAGGTGTGTATTAACACAGAGCATATCTGAGGCATGTGGTCCATATGTGTAACATAACTGAAGAAGGCCTTGTGGTCATCCATAGTGTTTGTGGCCATTTCCCTCCCAGAGTAGGCCATGGCTGTTGTTATGACGGACCGTAGCGTATTACCAGTGCTGACCACAGATGCCTTCCCTTAATGTGAATGTGCTCTGTCCTGCAGTAGCCTCCTGCTATGGTTATACAATCTGCCTCTGTCTGGGGTCCACTGGACAGGATGCCTAACCTTTGTGCATAGGGTCTGGGTTAGAAATGTGTGTACAAGTTCCATGCAATCTGTGGCATGTCCATGGTAAGCATTTGCAAAGGGGTCAGCAGTGTGGCTTGTGGCTTCCACTGGCCCAGTGTGATGCATGGATACCATCTCAGTCCCAGCAAGTGAATAACTGTCTAATCACATACATATCAAAGTAGTCTACTCTGCTGGTGGTGGTGGTGGGATATCTATATCCAGGCTGAGTAACTTCTGTCCACATCACAGTAGTGGACGGCGTCCCACATACAGTACCTTGGGATGAACCCCCAGAGTGAGGTTGTGCATTGCACCTGTCAGTGTGTGCTGACCGATGGGGCATGCTACTATGTTGTGTGGAATGTGGCAGGTATTGTTGCACAGGTGTTGGCTGAGCACTGATATCTGGCCATGTACCTGTGTATCCACCACGACACACACACATGCAACATATGGGATTAGTAGTATATCACTACACATGAGTATCATGTATAGTATGTGTGCCATATATTGCTGACATGGTCTGCTGATATCCTGTTTGTGTTCTCTTCCAGGGAGATGGTGCATCAGCGTAACCCCACCTACTCTGTGGCGGAAGATGAGGAGATCCACCAGAGCCTGGTGCGGGAGTATGACATACTGTTTTCCCGCACCAGTCAGAATCAGCAGGAGAGGGCTGCACTGTGGCAAGACCTTATCCGTAGGGTAAATGATATTGGCATGCATAACAGGACATATGAGCAGGTACGACATCACTGCAGTGATTTAATCTGAAGTGTCCGTCAGCGCGCATCAGATATCTACAGGCAACAGGTTGCCACAGGAGGTGGGGTGGCCACACATCCCCCCCTCACCAGACTGGAGGGGCTACTCCTAAGTGTTGTGGCTCCAGCCCCAGAACACCAACAGCAGTACACCTGCATTATGATGGAGGCTGGTTCCACACAGCAGCACGACATGGAGCGTGCAGGTAATATGCCATATGTACACTTGACTGTTCTGTACACTGTATCATATGCAATATCAATGGCACAGTTGTGCCCACTGACATTAATCCCATCATTTCTGCAGGTCCCTCTGGGGTTACAGCAAGGCAGGCCATCCATGCTGTGAGTGTGTTTAACATAACCTATAATAGTCCTGATAATGCTAGTAACAGTAGTGTAACTCACTAGTGCTCTGTGTGTATACTGTGGGGTGTGCATGTGTGCAGGTGTGCCTGTGCCCATGTGTGCATTTGTGCATGTGTGCATGTGTGCAGGTGTGCATGTGTCCACATGTGCATGAGTGCATGTGTGCCTGTGTCCACGTGTGCATGTGTGCATGTGTGCATGTGTGCATGTGCCCATGTGACCACGTGTGCATGTGTGCATGTATGCATGTGCCCATGTGTGCATGTGTCCACGTGTGCATGTGTGCATGTGTGCATGTGTCCATATGTGCATGTGTCCACGTGTGCATGTCTGCATGTGTGCATGTGTGCATGTGTGCCTGTGTGCATGTGTGCATGTGTGTCTGTGTGCATGTGTCCACGTGTGCATGTCTGCATGTGTGCCTGTGTCCATGTGTGCATGTGTGCCTGTGTCCATGTGTGCATGTGTGCATGTGGCCATGTGTGAATGTGTGCATGTGTGTAGAAGTGCATCACTGGTAACAATGTCTGGAGACTGTAAACTGTGTTTCCTGTCTTCCTCCCACAGGTTCTGGGGCTGCTCTGGTGACCTGCAGCAGGGAACCTGAATCCTGTGCCACGGGTACTGGTAATGATGATATTTGTGTAATGGTACAGGAAGGTGTGTCAGGGTCCGCCATTGGTCAGCCAACTGACAGTACACAGCTGTCAACCCCATCATTGCGCACAGTCATCCTGCCAGTACATCCTTTGTCACCATTGTCCCTAGGTGACGGACAGGATACAGTGGGCATATACCAGGGTAATGTGGTACCTGTGGCACATGCGTCCCCACACAGCAGCCATGGGCAGGGTCCTCTGATGGTACTACACAGACAGTTGCCCATGGGTTCTCGTGGGAGCATCCGTGGGCGTACTGCCTCTGGCCGACGTGCCCAAAGAGGTCTGTCAACCTCAGCTATGTTTCGGACTGTCATGCAGGCACAGTCACATATGGAAAGGTACACCAGACAGGGTCTGAGGGAGCTGAGAGCATGTCGCACAGCCATGACAGACAGTATGCGCGACATTGCGGATGCTATCCGTAACTTCACCGATGTCATAGACAGATGTTGTGGGGACATATTACAGCAGTTCCACAACCAGATGTCCATGCGCCAGGGCAATGATGGGCGTTTGCGGCGTCGACATGGCCGTATGCCGGCAGCAGCAGCAGCTGGCAGTCGGCGCGGACGACAACAGGCTCACGCACGCCCTCATAGTGCCAGCAGCAGCCCCAGCAATGCTGGGTCTGTGCTGTCATCGGAACACCCCAGGAGACCACGTGCACGTGGCTCTGGACAGTCCCAACAAGGACTTGTGTCCAGTCAACACACTCCCGCTTCTGATGACAGTACCCAGTCTGGCTTAGTACTGGATACGGTCCGTAGCACCCCTGCCAGGCACAGGTACCGTGTCCGTGCACACAGACACCGATCTGTATGACCTGCCAGGTGCAGTCTGTGGCTGTCCACAAACCCCTGTATATGGCAGCCATGAGGTGGAACTGTGTGTGCATACACACATGCAAAATGTTAACACCTAGGGTGACCACATACACGCACACACTGCACCAACACTGCCCCACCCTGTACTGCTGCCCCTCACCAACACACATACACACACATGTCAATTGGTGGTATCAGTGGCTGACTCAGGCATACCTAATCCACACCCTGTGCATATGATGACACTGTGCCACCTCCTGCAATCTCCAACATCATTGCGGGAACAGGTAAACACGTTGCTGATGCACAGGGTGACTACATAGAAGTGTATTAGTAGTATCATGTTGGTAACAGTACAGTGTGCTGCTATGACTGTGTGTTTATCCCAGCATGCCTGCTGCAGTAACTGTATGAATGTCCTGAATTGTTATCTGCACCCATAGTACATACCAAAGTATAACAGCTGCACATAATTGTATGCCGGTGGTAAGGTTGTCAACAGATAGCCACATACATGGGTAGCACAGGGAAAGCTAGCAAGTAGTGATATGCAATGGTGGACATGTACAGTAATGGTGTCAAGTTGCCCACAACGACTATGCCATGTGGATGTTCACGCATGTAGATATGTGTGCAGTACCAATGTAATCCAAATCACAAATAACTATGACATAATATCAGTTCTACCATGGGCATCTGCGTTGTGTATTCCTGGGTACATGTTGATAGTGCCTACATATTTGCATTGTTACTTACTGTTATTGTTACCCCTTCTTTGTTGTACAATGCACTACTTCCAGCCCTGTTTACTGTAGCTTTGTTTGCATGCCTGTTCGCTTGGGGTTCCCTGGAACACTGCTTACACCTGCAATGCAGAGTTACAGTGCTTCTGTAGACTTCTAGTGACATCTGCATAGTGTACGATACGTATGTCAACTTTCCACATGACAGAACGTCACTGTCTTTCCTGTATGCATGTATGTTGCCTGTGACACATTGCACATGTCTTACCTGGCATTTACCCACGTGTGCAGTCATATATGTCAGTGCTATGAAACAGTAGCAGTACACCCACACATACACACCTTCAGTATGTTGTTCCCCATTGGCCCTATGTGTTGGTACTCACCATGGCAATCACACTACTAGGGTAGCATGTGCAAAGGTAACCTGTGAATCGCCTCTATGGTCCAGTTGTGGTTTATGTGAGTCATGTGTCAATGTCACAGCTGCCACATGTATGCAGTCAGCCATCACCCTTGGCCAGGAATGTACAACACATGTGTGGGATGCCACCACACAGCCAATCTGGGGACTGGGCTCTCTGAACCCAGTAATGCCATACCCTGTCAGGTGGCATGTCATATATACTACATTCTGAACAAACGTCAACCCCAATCCCTGCTGCTACTATTGATAATATCCCTGAAGATGTTCCTGATAGTTTTGACCAATTCTTTACTGAGACATTTCAGGCCCTAGCTAGCCATCTACCTCCTAGCTCCCCTGGTCCTGAAAGAAGCACCCCTAGAAACCTACTTGCATTCAGCTGCCAACCAGTCACCACTTCACTTCTCCGTACCTTGATTGAAACAGTGAAACCCACTACACTTTCTGCTGATCAACTCCCTGCCGAGTACCTATCAAAATCAGATGATGCTATTGCTTACCCCTTCTCAAAGGTAATCAAATGAACCATGGTAGAATCTAAATTTCCCCCCATCTGGAAAATGTCATATGTAATCCCACTTCACAAAGGAGGCAACTCTACTGAATTCTCCAATTATAGGCCAATAGCTATACTCTCTCCACTTGCAAAGATTATGGAAACTTTAGTCATAGACAATTTATGCACCACCTAATCCAAAATCGCCTTATGGCAGACACTCAGCATGGCTTCCGTCCTCATCACAGCACTACTTCAGGCCTCCTAGCCTTTACTAACACCATAAACCATACTTGCAACACTAATTATATATCCTCAGCCCTCTTTTTGGATCTTTCCAAGGCATACGATATGGTTGATCACAAACTTGTAATCCACACCCTGCAAACATTCTGTCTAGATACTGGAGCCTTCCAATGGTTTCAATCCTACCTGCATGGTCGACAGCAGGCTGGTCTCTGGCAGAACAAACTCTCTAACCTTCTACCTAACACCCTCAGAGTACCACAAGGCTCTATACTAGGGCCCTTGCTGTTCTCCATCTTCATTAACGACCTTTATACTGTCATCCCAAAAGTCAGCTGTATCCAATATGCTGAAGACTCTACTCTGATCTGCTCAGCCACATCTCCAGTAGAGTTATGGTCAGCTACCCAGACCACCTTTAATACAATAGAAAACTGGCTTTCTGAACATTGTCTGATCCTAAATCCCAAATAAACTAAACTGCTGTTATTTCACCAACACATAGGTCTACCGCTTTCACCGTTACCATAACATCAACTGATGGCACAATAATCTCCCCTGACTCATCTACTAAATTATTAGGTGTCATCATAGACAATAATCTCAAATGTGACCTACATGTTAACCAAATTATCAAAGCCATCAATAGAAAACTAGGGTCACTTTACAGAATTAAAGCCTTCCTAGCCACTCCAGCTAAAGGTGCCATAGCTCGCTCACACCTTGTTTCAACCCTTCTGTATGCATCCCCTCTACTCTCGAATATGAACAAGACTGTCCTTAACAAACACTCAATTTGCTACAACCACATTGCCAGGTTTGCCACTAGGCTGCCTTTTAGGACACATCATTGCATCAATCTAAATCAGCTTGGTTGGCTTGCAATACCCAGCCTAATACAGTATAACCAACTGATTATGGCCTATAAAATCCTCTATAATCCAGACAATACTCCTGCACTTCAAATATTATCACCCCCTATAACAATCCTAGACCGCTTCGATCCTCTAACAAACTACTAATTCAAACTAGCAAATTTAATAACACAGCCGGTGATTCTCTCTTTGCAAACTCTGTAAGTAGATCCTGGAACTCACTTCCAGCTAATATTACCCTACTGTCCACCTTAGGTCAATTTAACACTAGACTCAAACAACATTTGTCACTTAACTGGCTATGTCAATGTATCAAGCCTGGCTAACTCGAATGTGTAAACTCTGTGAACCACTTTACTGTGTAATTTAATTTAATCCTAACTTGTGCTCAGGACTAGCATTAACCTGTGGAACATGTTTAACTTGCTTACTTATGTAATCTCTGTAAATAATCTGTTTGTAATATGTAATGCTGGTATTATGTAATGCTGTATCTGCTACCCTCGTAGCTTGTCTCCCCGGGCCTACCCTGGAAATGGACATGCATCCAGTCGGACTATCCCGGTCAACAAATGTAGGATAAATAAATAAATAAATAAATAAATAAAATATATTACAGTGACTACAATACAAGTCAGAATTGACACGCACTGACAGCATGCTGAACACACTGGGGCATACGTGGGGACTCAGAATAGCAGCCTGCATGAGCATCACACACCTCCGCAGCTGGCACACAGGCATATGTTCCGTCGGAACAGAGCACATGCCACACATGGCATACACTTCCCCTGTGCCACACACTCACAGCCTGTAGGGCTACACAACACACCTGCTACAGACGTGTCAGGTACCTGTCTTGTGTGCTGCACTGGGGTCCCGCTCAACAGGCTGTATCTGGTGAAGGTCACAGTGATATGCCTCAGGGGCACTATGGTCCACCACAGAACACATGCATACAGGTCAGTCAAAGGCATGGACACATATGACTCACTCAATGACCATGCCAGTATGGCTGCCTGAGACATACCTCCCTGGCTACATGATAGGGAACATAGAATGGATCTCTCAGCATGTGGCACAGGCCAGTATGAGCCTGATGTTGGTTGCCAACATACCCTCACCAGGTATGCTACCACTATATGTGGGAAGGGTGTTGTATGTCTACATTATGCTCAGTCTCCACTGTCATTCATAGGGTATCCGCTGGCTGTCAACGTGTGCTTACATGCTAGGGAAGCCACAATGATGTGCAAGGGTCATCTTGCACGTGACACCCATGGCCCGATGTATAATGGCAAAGCTCCTTGGTACACACATACTGCCTTATGCTGCAGGATATGGTTTACATAGCCACCTCCGTGGGTATCACACAGGTTAGGACACTAACAGTGCTGCTACACAACAACAGCAGTGTACACCGGAAGATGCATGCACCAGACACTGTCCTCAGCACGGTGAACTGCAATGTCTGTGCAGTATCAGATTCATGATTCATGGCTCACAGGTGTTACCCATCACTGACAGGTTATGCCCCATACCATGCCTGTCGTCCCCTACACATGTAACACACATGGATAGGGGGTGGTATCCCAAGGTACCACAGATACACACACCTCCAGGTTGTTGGCACAGCACAAAGCATCAGGGCCTAATCATGTGCAGCTAACAGTGTGTCGGACTGCCATCTGGTTCATAGCCTGGCACACACAACCCTCCCATACACAGGAAGACCACCTTTCCCCCATAACAACACTGGCAATATGACAGTCTCAAGAACTGTGTTTATATGGCTGGACTGCATCCAGCCAAACATTGTGCGTGAGCATTACTGTAACTACAACACACTAGTTGAAGGGTTCACAGCATGTGGTCACTGAATTGCAGTGGAATGACATGTTGCCACTACCACAACAGGTGGGAACATGCAGCACCTGTACATCGACTACATGTACACTATATGGTCCAGACCAGATGTGTATCCCCTGCTGTAGGTATTTCACCATATACACGCACACTGTATAGAGACATACCACGTGCGGACCCTGCACAGTAAGACACAGTCATATTGGTATACATTGCAAATGCCATTTATCCACTCGAGGCATGTGTCAGACATGGTAACTACTGCAGGTCACAGGTATTTATGTGTATGTGTCACACACATACATCATGTGCAATGCCATTGCTGGTTTAGGCAATGGCATGCATTGTTATGTACAAAGACCCACACAAGGTCATACTGTGTGACACAACCACACGTGGCAGTTGTGGGTTACCAAAACATACCTATCTGTACTCTGACAATGGTAATAGACACAGTAGCAGAGCGCACTATTGGCATTACTAGCCAACTAGCCCTGTTTGGCTGTGCTGATAGTGTGGTGACATCCCCTGTGTTTACTGGGGGAGTATGCAGCATCTGGTGTATTGTAGTATTTGCCAAAAGGATCTGTTCTCTCACACTTGCATTTACACACACCCTACTACCCCCACACACATGCACACTTGCAGGATTCATTCCCCTACCTAACTAAGTCATGACACGTGAGAGAGACGCATTAGCAAAGTGCACTATTTGGTTTACTAGATAGTGCCTCTTCTCTGGCTGTACTTATAGGGTGCTGACAACATCAGTATTTTGAAAGAGTAATGTGCATCAGGTAGTGTGATCTCCTGATTGCCAAAACTAACATGTTTTTCATACGGAAATGCACACACACAAACTCCCCACATCCAAACACACACACATGCTATTTACAGGTTTTAAACTCCTACCTAACTACATTACGATACTCGGGAGAGACGCATTAGCAGAGTGCGCTATTCACATTACTGGGAGGCTTCCCTTCTCCAGCTGTACTTATAGGGTGCTGACATCATCTGTGTTTAGAAAGGGGAGTGTGCATCCTGTAGTGTGTTCTCCCAGTTGCCAAAAGGGACATTTCCCTCACACAAAATTGCACACACACTAACCCCCCTTATCCAAACACACACACTTGCAGGATTCAAACCACTACTTAACTATGTCATGACACTCGAGACGGACGCATTAGCAGAGCGCGCTATTCACATTACTGGGAGGCTTCCCTTCTCCTGCTGTACTTATAGGGTGCTGACATCATCTGTGTTTAGAAAGGGGAGTGTGCATCCTGTAGTGTGTTCTCCCAGTTGCCAAAACGGACATTTCCCTCACACAAAATTGCACACACACTAACCCCCCTCCTCCAAACACACACACACTTGCCATTTACAGGATTCAAACCACTACCTAACTATGTTATGACACTTGAGACGGACGTATTAGCAGAGCGGGCTATTTGCATTACTGGGAGGCATCCCTTCTCCTGCTGTACTTATAGGGTGCTGACATCATCTGTGTTTAGAAAGGGGAGTGTGCATTCTGTAGTGTGTTCTCCCAGTTGCCAAAAGGGACATTTTCCTCACACATAATTGCACACACCACTAACCCCCCCTCATCCAAACACAACACTTGCAGGATTCAAACCACTATCTAATTATGTTATGACACCCGAGACGGACGCATTAGCGGAGCACACTATTCACATTACTGAGAGACTTCCCTTCTCCTGCTGTACTTATAGGGTGCTGACATCATCTGTGTTTAGAAAGGGGAGTGTGCATCCTGTAGTGTGTTCTCCCAGTTGCCAAAAGGGATATTTCCCTCACACATAATTGCACACACACTAACCCCCCCTCATCCAAACACACACACATGCCATTTTCAGGATTCAAACAACTACCTAATTATGTTATGATACTCGAGACGGACGCATTAGCGGAGTGCGCTATTCGCATTACTGGGAAGCTTCCCTTCTCCTGCTGTACTTATAGGGTGCTGACATCATCTGTATTTAGAAAGGGGAGTGTGCATCCTGTAGTGTGTTCTCCCAGTTGCCAAAAGGGACATTTCCCTCACACATAATTGCACAGACACTAACCTCCCTCATCCAAACACACACACTTGCAGGATTCAAACCACTACTTAACTATGTTATGACACTCGAGACGGACGCATTAGCAGAGCATGCTATTCACATTACTAGGAGGCTTTTCTTCTCCTGCTGTACTTATAGGGTGCTGACATCATCTGTGTTTAGAAAGGGGAATGTGCATCCTGTAGTGTATTCTCCTAGTTGGCAAAAGGGATACTTCTTTCAAACAGTCTTGAACACACACTAACCCCCTCCACACACACTGAGCATGTACAGGATTCAAACCCCTACCTAACTAAGTTATGACACCCTAGACAGATGCATTAGCGGAGCGTGTTATTCGCATTACTGGGTGATTTCCCTTCAACTGCTGTACTTATAGGGTGCTGACATCATCAGTGTTTAGAAAGGGGAATGTGCATCCTGTAGTGTGTTTTCCCAGTTGCCAAAAGGGACATTTCCCTCTCACACACACAAACCCCACTCACACACACACTGAGTATTTGCAGGATTCGAACCCCTACTTAACTATATTATGACACTTGAGGGAGACGCATTAGCAGAGCGCACTATTCGAATTACTGGGCATCTACTTTGCACCTGTAGTATTTATAGGGTGCTGACATCTTTATTTCTACAGAGGTATGTAGATGTAGTACTACCTGTCAGGTGGGGGAAAGCATATATATGCATTTGCAGCCACCTACGTCAGGGTCAGATATGCACATCGTACTGGCAGGTTATGTTCTATACCATGCTTTGGGACCACAGGACCTGTAAAACACAATACAACCAGTACAGAACACCACACCCACATCCAGGGACACACACTTAGCTTCCCTGGGAACAGTGCCAGGATATGCAGGTATTCACATACACCATTCCAGTTGTTAACATCAGGTACAGGCATATTGTGTGTGAGAACTACTCAGGCCTCTACCACTTTACCCTACAGCCACTACAATTTGTGGGTCCATGTGCTATGGCAGAACCACACACCGCAGCCACATGGGTGAATACATATTGCACCTGTCCATCTGCAACGTGGGCACTCACTGTTCCACACCAGAGGTAGACCACCATTGTTGATATCTGACCATACCCACCTTTCCCTGGACATCCATATCTCATCTCCACCCCCAGGCAAGGTTGTCACTGCACACAAACTGTATTTAGCACAAGCAGACTCTACACTTGTGTAGACTGGGGTGGATGACTTCAGAGGACCCATGCTGGAGGACTATACTGGCCACTCAGCATAATTCTTGACAATTGCATTCTATGAGCATGTGTATAGTTTGCATTGGTCATGCTATCCCACATATACCCATGACTGCTCCATAAAAAGACACCTGTCAGCTGTACACCAGCCATATATGTGCTGTACAACAGACAGAGTGACCTAATATATTGCAGAGCTGTAGCCCACAGAGGGAGGACATCTGTGGACAGTTCCGGCATGGCACTTCATTCACACATACTCATTACAACACAGTGTTGGCAGTGGAATCGTCCAGAGAATGCAGATAGGGCTCCCCTCAGTCTGTTATTGATGGACACCTACAGTCATAGATCCTCAGCAACCCTCTCACAGCACACACCGACAACATGGCTGTGGCTTAGCACATTCAATCCCTGAGACCTCCACGGTGCCCCTGCTTGACAGAGGCACAGCTCACTAGCCTCACATGTTGCCTTCTGTGACCTACTTTACAGTGGCACAGTAGCCTACTATCCTGGGGATGCAGATGCCAAGCACAATCTGGCTGAGCTGTCATTCCCTGGGGCAAGAAGCCTAGTATTGACCTCTACACCCATATGTTCAATTGTCGGATGCACAATATTTGTTGTGCTGTTCTACTGTTTGCAGGTCTTTATTGCCATGGCATTCCCTGTTCCTATGACCAACTTGTGTATCTGTGGAAGATGTTTGCATATGACGGCGATCCACTATATCACTTATATCTCTGTGGTCATTTACTGTGTGCACTGGGCAGATTGCTGTGTTGTGGTTGGTTCCTGGACTGACACGTACAAATACCAGATACGTGTGGCCAACTGCTAAACGGAGATATGGCCTAAGTGTGTGAGCATGCCCAGTTCAGCCTTTCCATGGCATGTTGTCTGACATATGCCACATTTATCAAAGTGTGCGAGCATCCCCAGTGTGAGCTTTCCATATGTTGCACTCTGAAGTCCACCACATATTTGGGTGTGTGTGAACTTTGACAATATCGCACATTTATGATTGTGTGTTGGGTGTCATGTTGTGTACTAACTGGCCAACTGCTTCGTGTCTGCCACAACAGGGATTATACTGTGCCTGCAGGGATTGCATGGGATACTTTGCAGACAGTTCTCAACATACTTTCATAATGACCTAACACTGTAGTACCGTATAGTGTACTGGTTCGGTACTTTCACTGTGGTGGACAGTATCCTGGGCTTTAGTCCTATGACTGCTTGACATCTTCATAGTGAGCACAACAGACTGTGTAGGGGCCAGTTGTGCACATATGACCATGTTGCAATATGTTCAGATATGGATTACCTACACCAGGCTCGTCCAACATTGCTAGTGTATTCCACAACATGGGTGGACATTGGCAAACACTAGCGATGTTCCCTAGGCCATTTCTGATGCTAGTCACAGGGTGTGTTTGTCCTTCGACACACATTGTAACTGGAGTTTGCCATGACATATGTCATGGTTAGTATACTGTGCCTCCATCTACCTCTGACATAACAGTGATACCCAGGGTAGCCTACCATCTCCCATACACTCATCAGGATGCCTCTTGAGGGGTGTCGATATGTGGCTCTCTGGCTGACCTGTACCAGGAGTTTACTGAAGTGTGGGGGTGCCTTCTGTGTTATGGATCATTCTGTACAGCTTGTCCTATGTATGTCAATGTTGGGGTTCAGGTCTCTCATGTGCATAGCTCACTGCCATTCAGATTGTACAATGTGCAACATGTTCATTCATTCCAGGTTGGACATGGCTTCATACATCAGGCACAGCTTTCCTGTAGCTGGGAAGGATGGTGGTGTGTGGGGCTGCAGTTTGTTTACTCAGGCAACACATGGCATCTGTTTATGCTCTTTGCTAACCCTGTTGGGGTACTGTTGTGGACTTTACAGTTGATGGAGGTGTCTGCTGTGGTATATCCCACAGGGGCTATTGTAGTCAGTTGTGATGCTGATGGAGGATGGCTGCAGAGCCACAGTGAGTTCCCCTTATCTACATCTGCCAACCTTCATGTTTGGGTGGGTATATGGTACATGTTTCTGTGAACACTACAGCCACATGTTTGTCCATTGCAGGATATTTATCACCTTTTGTACCCAGGTCTCACATTACATGTTAGGTACCTCATGGGTTAACACCTGTGTGGTAATTTGTGGGCACTTACTGTATATCCACGGTGGTTGTCTATACACAGTTCTGCAATTAGCTTGCTGACATGGCTATGGCTACAGTTGTCTGTTTGTAGGTGGCCCTTATGTGGGTTGCTTGTGTCAGCTGGGGGTCGGATATGGTGGGCTGTTTGTACTCCTCTGCATACATGCTCAGTCACAGTCCTTCCATGTTGGCCTAGACCTATGGGACATATATACAGAATGGGGGTGGGGGGGCCAAGACCAGGCCTTGTGGGATGCCACTCATATCCGCTTTGTAGTCTGACATGGATGCGGCATGTCTGACCATGTCAGTTCTGTCCTTGGTCTGGTTTGCAACCCCTCTACTGACATAGGGGTGCATATTTAAGCTGGTGAACATATCCATACTGAACTCATACGGTATTGTCTAGAAGCATGTGCATGGTCCAGCTACGCTGTGTGGACCACATTGCCCTCATCAATGACCTTAATGACTGCTTCAAATGGGTCAGACATGTTTAGGGGCTGGTTCTGCAGTTACAACAGCCACAGTGTGTAGGGTCCAATATCAGTAGGTCCACAATAGCCTTCTGTCTGCGGTACATACTGATCCTTTCCATAGCTGGGCAGAACAAGCTTGTCAGGATCCTGGGGTGGTAGTTTGGAGTATCCATTCAGGCAACACCTTTGTTGTGATGGACCACTGTTGTTGTACACTGCTCTTTGGGTACATATCCTGTGGTAAGGCTGACATTGGGCAGTAGTGTGATTTGGCATTCCATTATTCTTGGAGTCCATGTTGGCCTCAGCACAGGACACTATCACATACCTTTGCTGCTGCTGTGTGTTCTGCTTTGCAGATGATGGCTGTTACCTCAGCATCTGCAATGTCAGGAGACCATTAGTCTGCTGGGATAGGTATTTTGCACTTTCGGGGGTTTGCACTACACCTGACAGGTTGTATGTTAGCAATATGTGTGTGTGTTTGGTATGTTGTTTGTAATATCTGTGTGATTTTGAGCATATCTGTGGATGCCCAACATGGTTCCTACCATCAGTTGGGTAAGCCTTGTGATTATCCTTAGTGTCCTGTACATTTTGTATCTTCATAGGTTCATGGGTTCATACTAGGCTAGACACCCTAGGCCATTAGTAAGCCTAGCCAGAGTGTGTGTGTCTTTCGCCACCCCTTGCTATGTTCAATTATGGCCATTTATGAGGTTCTTCACTGTGCCTCTGTCTGGTTGTGACACAGTGGGGACCCCCAGTATACATGTACGGTCATCCATCCACTTGGCAATATTCCTGTTGAGGGGTGTCAGTGAGGGGCTCTGCCTACCATGGATTGGGATCCTGTTTCTGGGTGTGAGGAGCCTATGGGTTATGTATCTGTCCCTCCAGCACATCTTATTTCATTATGTGTTGAGGCTGACATCTGTGACTCTCACAGCTCCAATGGCTTTGATTTCCTGTGGTGTAGCATGTCTATTACTCCTGTGTTGGACATGGCCTTGTACAACAGACATACAATGCCTCTGTGTAGGCAGTGTGTGACTGCAGTCAGCTGGGGTGTCTACAGCCAGGCAGCATATGACATATATTTCACACCCTTTATCCTGTTGGTGGGGTAACTATGTGGTCTTCCGAACCGCTGCAGGTGTCACGTATGGTACATCCCATATGAGTCATTGTACTAGATTATGGGTCTGATAAGGGAACAGTACAGTGGCACAGTGACCTCTGTTGATGTTGATGTGAATCCTTTCATGATACGGTGTCCAGTATCAGCAGTCTTCATAGCCACATTGGCATTGTGGGTGTCACATGACAGATTAATGTTGACCTGTGTCCCTAGGTCCCTGATTACTCCTTGCATACATAATGGTTTGACACCTATGTGGTAATTTGTGTGTACCTTGTCTGGTATTTGGTGGGACATTCATACTGTCCAGTGTCTTCAGATGTCTGGGTGGTGTTCTTGTGTGTGAGAGTGTGGTCTGTCGCATGCTACAGACTGTACAGCAGTTTTGACTACAGTTATGTGCACATGGGTGGTGTCCGCTGCTTTGTGCATTGTCAGTTACCTGGCAATATGGGTGTCTGTGCTGCATATGGATACTCCCCCTCCTTTGATGTTTTGCTGCAGGTGTTGGGGCCATAACACATGATATGTGGTATAACTTAGTAGTGCTGGTGTGCTATCACTAGGCTTGCAGCAGGCTTCTGTCACTGCACAGACATCAATGTTCTCCATAATGGGAAGTGCCTCAGGGGCATGCATATTGCAGTTTACACATCTGGCATTGGTCAGCATTACCCTTATGTTTCCTACCACTTATGTTTTCTAGGGTGGTGGGTAGTCTTTTTGGCCTTGCCTACATACGGCTCTATGAAGGCGTCAAAGGCCTTATCCAGTATCCAGATGCACATGGGTAACAGCTGACAGCCATCCCTGGAACAGCAGCATGGCTTGTCATGCTTGACATCTCAAGCAGACATACATTAGACCCTCTTGGACTGACAGCTGTAACTGTGCCAGCTGTTAAACATGAGCATTCTGTGTTTGTACTGTGGCATCATTCTTGGTGAGGGTTGGATGCTGCACACAGCCAGTGTCATCCCGCCCTGGGGTGCATACTCAGAGGGACCATCCATGTCTCTTTTGATGTTGACCAGGGAGGTACATCTCAGGTAATTCACACCAGCATGGACATTGAGTGCATCATATTTCTGCTTGCTTTGGGGTGACCTGCGTACTTGTGTTATGTGGCATTTTGTGGCAGCCTACAAGCAGCTTACTCTACCCTTTCCCTTATTCAGTCTGGTGAGTGGGACAGCAGTGTGTCTGCCTATACAGACACCTATTATGACTGTATCAGGCATGTTGTTTCTCCTTCTGGCCTGTGACTGTTTGGCACACCAGCTTTGCGTATTCGTTGCATGTGCTATGTTTGAAGGTTGTGGTTGCTTGTGATCTACTTTGGAGGCTTCTGTTGGTGTGGTGTGTTTGTAATTAAGGCCTCTGGGAATATTTGTCTGTGTTTATGTGTTTGGTTTACAGTTGTGGTAGGTCTATGTGGGACTGGGTTTGTGGTGTATGTGGTTACCTTCTCCTCTTGACTAGTTTTGACAGTACTGAGTTGTTGGAGCTCAACCTCTGGCTTGGATACATGGATGCATCTATCACATATATTTGTATTTATTGGGGGGTGTTGTGGTTGTGTGTGTACTTGGTACTGGCGTCATATTGCCTCTGGATTCACAGATTCTACTTGTTGTGGCTGGACTTAGTGGATTGTATGTGTGGACATATGTTGTTGCCATACTACTGGTCAGTGATTACTTCCCTTTTTATGTTTGCTCTATCATGTGGTAGCTTCCTCATTCTCTTGCATGGTTTGGTAATGGCTGGAGGTCAGCATGCCAGATACCTGCGTGTATGGCATTGTGTGTTGTTGTTATTTGTGACTGCATACTCCAAGCATTCCTGGCTGTGTTCATGGAATGCCTGTATAACATGTTCTGTGGTGTGTCCCATATTCTGCACTTGCACAGGGCCTTTTGTGGATTCAACTTCGGTTTTGAGGGCTGCAACCTATACTTTATACATGTTTTTCACTGTGGTATTCTGGCCAGGGACTGGAGTCAGGATGTGTATATCCAGTGTGATTACTCTATGGTCTGGTCTTACCAGTGAGGGGTACACTTCTCATCTTGCCATCCAGTACACATGTTGCTGATTATCACATCCAGTATGCTTACCCCTCTTGTGGGAGTGGTACATTGTTCCTGGCCATTTTGGTTTATGGAATCTGGGTAATTTTCTCCTACTGTGTTGGTGCTAGTACAATGCTACCGGTGTATGTCTGGATATTTTCAGTCAAGCAATATAATGTGGTTTGGGGGGCTTGATATATTCATGTATTCCGACATAGGCCAGGTGCTGTTCCTAGTATTAGGACAGTAGTCTGCAGCAGGCTATATACTGCGAGGCAGTTTTAGCCATTGGTATTTGACCATGGCTATTCCATGCTGCTTCTTGTTGTGGCACCAACATGGGGGTGTGGTTATCCTTGCCATTTCTTGCTAGTCACCCTCCTTTTGTAGCTTGTTCCATGTTTTGCGACTGCACAGCACAGTATGAGGTGTGACCTGGTAATGTTAGGGTGCTGATGTGAGCCTTGCCCAGTTCTCTATTACAGGACTGGTGTCTACATTCTCCATACTGTGTGCGTTTACACTGCACACATCTTGCTGTTTATACATCTGTCATTGGGTAGCATTACATCTAGGTTCCTATCCCTTGTAGAACCTATGAAGGAGGGTTTGTGTTTTGAGACTTACCTATTCAGGGCATGCTGTGGGTACTGACAGCCTTTGCCGGTATCCATGGGGCATGGCATGATAGGTGCATGCCACCCCTAGCAGGTGGTGCATCATGTCAAGCTCCGCATGTCTTCCCAGCCTGAAACACATTGTCTCCCCTTTGACTGACTGCATTACTTCAGCCAGTTATTGCACTTGATCATCCCATCATCATTTTGTGGCTTCATGCTTGGTGAGGGTGGATGTTAGTCAAGATGCTCAGGTGTGCATATAGTACATGGTGTTACATTACTTAACACATAGCATTCATGCCTCAGGTGGTGCTGCAGGGCTGCCTCTGTCGGATGCGCATATTACACTTCCCTGTACATGTTTGTGAGCAGGTCATGTCATTTTAGGCATCCATGTTATTATTTGAGTGAGTCAGAGGGGGTATAATTCCCAGGGTTCCTACTGAGCCAGTGTATGTGCTATGCGTTGCCTCTTTGCCAAGGCCAGGGCATACTGGGCACGCCTCCTTCTGCCTACTGGGGCAGGCTCAGGTTGTTCCTCCTCCGAGTCACGCTCTGCCTGTGATGGCCTTAGCAATGGTGGGGGGCTGTTTGGCCCGACCCTATGCTGGTCCTGCTGCAGCTGTTTTCACAAGATCATATTATGTAGCATAGCACATACCATGACAATTTGGGTACATGTAGTTGGTGTGTACTGCAAGGCTCCACCAGATGTGTCCAGACACCGGAACCATGACTTGAGCAACCCAAACACATGCTCTATTACATTACGTGTTTGTGCGTGTGCCTCATTATGGCGTTCCTGTTCAGCTGTGTGTGCGTTTCTGATGGATGTCATCAGCCACGGCTCCAGTGCATAACCTGCATCCCCCACTAGGTGTCCGTGTGGGATGTCCCCATTGGCAAATGTCTGGTACAGCTGCGTCAAATGCCAGATGTGGGAATCGTGGTAACTCCCAGGGTAGCCAGCACACACATTCATTATTAAGCCCTGGGCATCACACATGACCTGGCAGTTGATGGAGGGGAAGCCCTTGCGGTTAATGTAGGCCCTACCCTGCTCACCGGCTGGTGCTTTGATGCGTATGTGCGTGCAGTCTATTGCACCCAGTACCTCAGGGTATTCCGCTATTTGATGGAAGAGACGCATATTGCTGGCCAATACCTCATGGGCATTGGGGAAATATACATGATCACTGACATGTGCTGACATGGCATCCAGGAACTGGTGCAGTACCCTGGAGGTTGATGCCTGTGATATCCCCATCATATCGCCAGTTGGTCTCTGGAAGGTACCTGTTGCTAGTATTCTTAGGCCAACACATACCTTGGTTTCCACTGGGATGGGTTCCCTCTGTTGGTTCTGTGTGTGAGGCATGGCCTGCACAGCTCAACAATTTGCTGCAGGAGCTCTCTGTCCACTCTATAGCTCTACTATCTCCAGCTCATGTAACCCGTGGTAGGTGACCCTGGGCCTGTACACTCTTCTCCGTCTCCTCACTGTGGGTTGTCTGGCACCATCTGCATTGTCACCACCCTCAGCAAGTCGCCTATGTCTCATTATGACAGCTATGGCAGCCCCTAACATTTCTGCTCTGAGTGAAGCTTTTTCAGTTTTCACTTCTATTAGCTTACTCCTGTCTTGCAGTGTCTCTTAAGGGAAACATCCTGCACTACTGTTTGCAGAGTTTTAAGTGCTGGGCTGGTCTACTATTCTGCCTGTGTAATTGCCTGCTTCTAATTGTTTTCACCTGCTAGTTTCAGCAGTTATCCCTGCTAGCTTCCTATTAATTCTGTTGCTTCCTTTTTCCTCTCTGTTTCCTCTGGGGGGAGCAACGTGCATACCATCAGAAACACGCTCACAGTGGCTTACACGCATGCACACATGCTTACACGGTTCAGAATCTACTTATTCAGGTTAAAACGCACGTACACCCGCGCAAACACTGTTACACGTCTGCCAACAGCCTCCAACATACTCAGCCTGCCCTACATGTGCGCACACCCGCGCAAACAGTGTTAAACATCTCCCAACACGCTCCCACATGCTCAGACTGCCTTACACGTGCATACACTGTCCTACTCACACTTACACGTGCGTACGTCGTCCTACTCGCTTCATGATGCTCCTGCGTGTGCACGCCCAGCAAGAAACTTTGGTGTAAGTAACAGTGTACACCTTCCATTTCTTGACTTTCCATGACTCATCTAGTGGCACACCTCTTTCCATGATCTGTGCCTGTCATCTGTCATGTTACACTGGCCTCCAATGAACTGCATTTCTTTCTACCATTCCCCTGTGATGTCACCTATCTCCTACTCTATTCCTCCCCCTTATGTATCTCTTACACTACTCAGACTGTGCTCATTTGCTATGTGACTGTGAGATTCAGTATCCATTGCCCTCATTTACATGAGATTGCCTACTAATGCTTAGTTACATGTCTTAGACTCAGCTTCCCCCCTTAGCAACCACTACAAGGTGGCCATGTTGTTTTTGGTCTGCTGGTCCCTGCATTGTCATTCCATGTATTGCATGAAACCCACATTTGTGGGTTTATAACCTTCTTTTTTATGTTTTTATACAGCGCAGCCCGTTTGCGTGGGGCTGCACTGGGTTTAAACATCGGTGATCGCCGAAAAAAAAATATATAATTTTATTATTTTGGCATCGGGTTATATTGCCAATGGCCACATATTTGGCCATTGGCATGCTGCCTGTGTCATATGCAACCTTTTTTTGGAGCTGACATGGCTCCGTTGTAGAATTTGCAGAAATGTACTCAGTTGTCAACTGAGTACATTTCTGCAGGTAAAACGTCTCCTACACGGACTGGTTTCTGCTTCGTGGACCGCTAATATACCTCATTTGCATACCTTTTGGATGCAAGTGAGGTATTTAGCATGTCCACGCCCAGTCCGTGTAAGAGACGTTTTAGCTGGTCTCTTACACGGAGCTTAGGACTGTTCCTGGACCGTGAGGCTTGCATGGAGTGTTGCACATCTCTTACACTCCGTGCAAGCCTTCGTGAATCCTGCCCAATATGTTTACAATTGATTTTTTGGTAACTTTTATATTGCTAATATTATTACAAGTTCCTGGTAAGGAATTTATTTGCAGTAATTGCCATGAGAAAAACATTAATTGTTTAATTAGGCAGTTAGTGTATTATATATCTACGCCGTAAAGTTTTGTCATTGTATGTCTGAAGAAGGAAACGTATTGGCATTTCCGAAAGCGCTCACATTAAATTTCTTGTTTTTTAGCTCTCGCTTGCTTTGCTGTTTTTTATATATAAATGCACACATACACACGCACACACACACACACACACACACACACACACACACACACACACACACACACACACACATATATATATATATATATATATATATATATATATATATATCAGAGCAATTATGGCAGTATTAGCAACCTAGCATTGAGAATATTGGCTCTAGATGATTGTCACTGTTGAAGTGACATCTCAACCCCTTGTGCAAAAATGGGTTGTGGGTGGGTGGATGGATGGATGGATGTATAATTATATATGCACATCAAAAATGTTTTTTGCTTCACTATTGGAACGTTGACCAAAAAACATTGAAACTCATGTCAGCAAAAACAGGCTTTACCATAGTTCATGTAGGGGGTTTTAAAACCATTTTTCTTACTCCATTCTGGTCACCGTTTAGTGCTGTAATGTGTATTAGTCAGCATTCTGTGAGCCAGCCAAAAACATTCCAGCTTGTGTATTGCTGTTATCTCTCTCTCTCTCTCTCCCTCCAGATGGCCAAATCATAGGAAAACAAAACTGAATTTCTTTTATGTCAAAAATGAAAAAAAGTAACATCAGCTAAATTAAAATATCAAACCCTCACTCACATAGTAAACTGAATTTTTACATGGGGGGACTATGCTCCCTAATATATCCAAACTTGCATATATTAACTTTATTACCTTATTACCTAAAAGAAAACACAAAGCTAAGGATGAAAAAATCATGTTAGCATAAATTCAGACACTGCACTAACAGTGTATCTAGTCAAGAAGTTTCAGCAATGCACAGTAAGAAAAACCCAAAGCTATGTAAATGTATATCCTATTTTCATGCAAGAAGCTGTTGCAACTGGCATATATAATTAAATACACATGTGATGATTTAACAAAAAAAAAAAGATTTGTTATGTTTAATTATAGCAATAACCCATGCCTGGGTGTGGGTAATGCTGGATTTACCCACAGTTGGTGTGGTTTGGTCACGAGGGTGAAGCCCGAGTGGCCAAATAAAGCCAACCGTGGGTAAATCCAGCATTACCCACACCCAGAAGTGGGTTATGGCTATTATACAATGACATTATTTAAGAAAAAAAAATAATTTGTTTTCTTAAATAATGGCATTGTATAATGCCTCCTTGCTACCCGGTATTCTGCGGCAGTTCTGATTCATAGGTTCGTTTATACTAGATACCTATGCAGTACATCAGCGGTGTGGACAAAAGCAACAGAGAAAGCAAGACCTCCGTTGCTTTTTACAAACTGTTTCACTATGTTAAATGGGTTTAACATATGTAGACAGTTTAAAAGCAACGGAGATTCTCCGCTGCTTTTAAAGCTGTCTCGCTATGTTAAACCCATTTAACATAGCGAGACAGTTTTGAAAAAAGCAACGGAGAAAGCAAGATCTCTGTTGCTTTTTACAAACTGTCTCACTATGTTAAAGGAGTTTAGCATAGCGAGACTGTGTGAAGCAACGAAGATCTTGAGTTCTCCGTTGCTGTAAAAAAAGAGTTATAGTAATGGAAAAAGTCCGGGTGACCATTACTATAACTCTGACTTACAACATGCACGCTGACCAATCAGCGTGCACGTTTTTGAATATTAATAGGGGGGGGTTGTTGTATAATACCTTTTACACTTCTAGTACTTGCACTGTTATATTTTAGAATCATTCATGTTTTGTTGAAAATACAAGAACAATACAAAAAGCAAAACAAAGCAAATGCCTAACAAGGTGTGTAGTAAAACACATCTAATTCAAACACCACTCTTACTAAGATGACTGACAATTTGATTCAGTTAGGGCTTTTGTTCTTTAATAATGACAAAGAACTTTATCAGAACAAAACCTCATTTTAAAATGGCTGCTGAAATACTGTAACAAAATCAGTTGATGTCAGAAGTAAGCTGACATCTCAGAAATAATTACCCATTTAAATATAAAATATTTGATCATAAAAAGTATAATAAACTAAACAAATTAATCAAGTATAATAAATATAATACCACCATGCTATATTTTCCGGACCTTCAAAAAGGCATTTTATGCTAAATCAATCAGTTTGATGCTGGTAAGTTGTCAGCAGCCAAAGCTAACACTTAACCTCTTTGATTTACAAATTATTATTAATATGTCCCATATGCAAATCTGTTGATACTAAGTCCAATGTAAAAAATATATATATTTTTTAAATCATTACAAGAGTTTTTATGTTTGGCCAGAGTGTTAGTCAAATCATTGCTGAGAACAGCAAGTCTGTGTTCATTTATCCTTTGCAAGAGCTTCCTAGTGGTTTTGCCCTTCTAGAAGTTCTCACATGAACAGCTTGCTAAATAAGCCAGATCTATGGAATTGCGAGTGTATGACTTTTAAAAATGAATTTGTGTCCTAAGTGTTTTAAAATGATACTATGTCTAATATTTCTGTAACTACACCACTTACTATTTTTACAGGGCTATGTATCATACAAAGATATAAAATCATGTCCAGGTTTGCAATTGTTTCTAGCAAATATACTTTATAAATTTTCTGTCTTCTTATAGATATATTTAGGTTGTGTGCCAATGATGCTTAATAAGTCACATTTCTTTCCAGTTATCACATATGATATATTTAATGCTGATGTATCAAGGTTAATAGGAAGAGGAAAATCCCTCAAACGGAAATTATTTGGATACTTTTCCGTTAAACCCCTACCACGTGTCTTGGGACCCGTACTGGCGTATCTCTCCCTGTTCCTTTCCCAAGGCTTCGTATCGGCACCACGATTACTGTTATCTAATTATTTTATTAAATTTCCTACTGTGGCTATAAACTATGCGCACACAGTTTTAATATCAGATTCACGTGTGTAAATAAATGTGACCATTCTCGTTGAGTGGCTTATTACGCCAGGAATAACCAATGATTTGCTCAGGCCTTGAGAATTGTTAGGAGGTGGGAAGGGAGTGTGGCTGGCTTAATGTAGGCCAAAGGTGAACTTTGCTTCACAGGCTGTGCATATTTTTTTCTGTTGTTTTTAATCCCAACAGCTATATTAATCATGGAATTGAGGTTTTACACAATCTTTGAACAAAATCCTGAGATGTTCGTTTCAGAATACCGGGATTTTTACTTCTGATAGCTCGTATAAAAAATGCAAGCTGAAAACAGGTGCAACATTCCTCTCAAATGTCCCTGATTTTGCCTTATTCTTTTGTGCCAGCTGTTGTAGTGTGTGTGTGTGTGTGTGTGTGTGTGTGTGTGTGTGTGTGTGTGTGTGTGTGTGAGTGTGTGTGTGTTTTTTTTAAGTCACTGGGAGATTACAGTTAGTAGACTTTGTTTAACTTCACCTTGTGCAGAAAGGGCATGCTGATGCCAAACCTTTTGTTCTGTTAATTTTTGTAGCATTTTAACAGTTGCCCTAATTTGGGGTTTTTGTCCCACTAATGTGAGAGCTATGGTTTGCAGCATAACACATTTCAGGATCTGGGTTAAAGAGAAAAATAGGACACTTTCAAATATTGATACAGTTGACTTAGAAAGTTGTTGGAATAAAGATGTTTAAGTTTAGTATTCTCTTTCTAAAGTAAGAAGTGATGGTAAAGTGTATTACTTGTTAGCTGAAAACTGTCACTTTTATAGCATGAATGAATGAAATGGAGCAATAGGACAAATGTTTTTTTCCAGAATTAGGTGGTGCCCTGAATATTAGGGATATTTTTGTGTGGTTTTATGTATAATATTCGTAATGTTTCCTATCTTGCATCTTTCCTTTTCAAGTGTAGAGGTGGTACCTTTTTGACATGGATGATGATGAATCTCTTCTGTGTAGTGTCATCTTCTCCTATGCTGAGAGTAAGATAATCTCATAGTAAAACTTGAGATTTTTGCAGGACAGAGCACATAGTCAACCAGTAAAAAGAAAATGATTTTAACTTATTAGAAAAATAAACTTTGAAAAGTCCACGGGTCTGAAAGATCTGCACAGCTCGCTGAGGAATAAGGCGAGACACTCCGATCTGGGACTGAAAATGCGTGATAGAGGTTTAGCCGAAAAGTACCGTTATTTGTGTTGATGTTCTTTAAATGTAACATTCAATTAAAATTGGTTTAAATTTATTATATCTTCCAGTTTTTATGGTCCTAAAAATGTATGTAGAGGGCCCATGGTTTGAAAACAGCCCAGGATCAAGGTACATCTGTCACTGGCCAGGTGCATTTTCAATGAATGTGAGTTTCAATACATTTTTGATGAATGTGAGCTTCAAGGGAAGACAATGTTACTGATGCTCATGCTAGGTCTATTTTCAATGTGCAGCTATTTTGTTTTGCTTAGCAAATGGCAGTCAGTGTTTGTACACTAACGTTTCAAAGCAGTATTAGAGCAACAGGGAGCACACACATCTTTGGTGCAGAAGGCTGTGGTTTTTATTCCCACACCAGTTATATTGATTGCTGGCACTGCAGTATAGCATGGGGGGGACGGGGGCTGCACTCCTCAGTATGTTGTCCTAAGGAGAAAATATGCCTGAGGTGGTGGTAGCACAGGTGGATATAAAAGATCCACTACACCTACTGAACAGTCTAGGGGAAGATCCCCCAAGGACCTGGACAAATTTTCCCTAGTATTATAAATACCACCTCCGGTGTCCCCTGTAAAGAGGATACTAGCCTAGTGGGATTAACCTGGTCAGCAAATAATAAATAAATTAAAAGTTTTAAATTAAATCCACATATTTATAATAATTAGTTCAAAAGTAAAGAAGAAGACAGCATGCACACTGACAGTTTTGAAGAGTGTTTATGTTAATTGGGGGGAGGCAACCAAATAATGGAGCACTGAAATGGCTGCTGTAGGGAGGCCCTGATCCATTATCATGGCTAGGGCCCCATTTGACCATGATCTAGTTCTGACTGTCCATCAGGTGCCAGCTAGGACTTTTTCTTGCAAGAGGTGCAACAATGACTATCATCATGGATGGAGTTCCCAGCTTGCATGGATGTGTATGCAGATGCCCAGGAAGCCTTGTGGTAGAACTGGCTGGATATACACCCTTTCATTACATATTAATTTGTAGTCTGCAATTGCATCTTGTAAACTGAACATGTGCAGCTAGTAAAACTGTTTAGCCACCAAAAATGTAGATCCATTTCTGGCCACATGGTATACACATAGCAATATATCTTGCACAGCAATTATGTTCTAGTAAGTATAGTTAGGAAACAGGTAAAAATGAGCTATGTGGGTTAAGGAAAAACATCAGTGTGACGGCTGAACAAGGAGTGCAAAACCAAGGGAATTTATACGCTGGTATGTCCATGGAGGATATAATGGCAACATTGTGTGCAGTTGAATCAAAATCCACTAAAACTGATGATGTTTGGGCAGCTGTAGGTGAACTGCATGGCACAAAGCAAATCCCTAGATAATCTAAAATTCTAATCAGTATGAAAGAAACTTTAGCTGGACATAAAACAACTAAAGCATGAGGCAGCTGCAAGAAAGGAGCAGTTTGCTGCACAGAAACAGGAGACATTCAAAGCGAGAAGAAGCAGTAAGCTGAAACCAAGAGAAGCAACACCAGCAAGGCAGAGAGAGAGAGAGAGAGGCTGGTCCTTCAGAGGCATGTGAGTAATGGAGGTCGTGATACCAAGAGCAATACTACATTTGTTACTCTAGAAAAAGGGGTATGAGTATTATGGCTGTAATCATGCTTTTGGAAGGATGAGTAAGCAACACCAAACTATCCAAGAGCAATGGGTGAAGTTTTTAACAACTGTGTGCATGTCCAAGGACATGCATGCTGCCTCTAAAAATGTCAGCTGGGAAAAGTTCATATTATGATAAAGTTAAATACTATTTATTGTAATGTTTCAAACTGACACCTGAAGTGCATAGGAAATCAGACAGCACAAAATACCAAGTCATAGTTAACTGATTATATTTCAGAAACAAACACTTATTTTCATGGCTAAGTGAGTATTTGCCAAGTCACTGAATGCTGGAAGACTTTGTGATAAGGGAGCAAACATTCAGTACTTTGCCTGATGTCATGAGACTGGTTGCCAAAACAGTAGTGTAACAAGAGTCATGAAATAGGGAAAATTATGATCTCTATTTATTGAGCAGGGTACAACTGTATAAGAAGGGAGTACCTAACACCACATATGGGCACGAGGAAAACCCACAAACTACATTCTATGTTAAACTGCAGCTGCTCCAAATGATCACAAATGCCAAATACTACACCTTGGCAGAAGGTAGAGAAACTGTTACTAAGAGGGATATTGTATCAGATATAATTACTGTGAAGCCTGCAGTTTTAAAGTGAATCAATAGCTACCCTGGTGCCCATTCCCATTAAAACCACATGAGGGACCCCTTTTCAAGTAACATTGGCCTGAGTTCAGCTGGACAGGGAAGGAGGTATGGTGACAAGTGGATGACAGTGTTGATATCCCAGCAGATGTTTTAATAGGTAATGACTAATAACACTGCACCCTATGTGCATGTGGTTATTATACACAGCCCAGAATGAAAGAAATCACATAAGAAAGGTATTAGGACTAACACCCAGCCAGTGCCTGCACATTCAGTACAGAATGGTAAGGTGGCCAATGCAGAAAGAGAGATAGGTAGTAGCAGTAAACAAACTATAGCCAGAGCTGGCAAATGATACTGGACCTCCTCTGGAAGGGTTACTACAAGGGAAAAAATATTAATAGCAATGAGTCTAGACTGAGAAACAGTTGTCAAAATTACTGGGCTTTCATTAAAAAGGAGAAGTGCGGAGGATTACAAAGAGAGAAACGAAACAGGCACAGCTCTCAGTCTTCAGTTTACAAAATTTGAGGGAGATAGCTAATGTGGCTCCTAATTTTCAAAGGCAGTGGTAGTGTATATACTGGAAAAAAGGAGTTATTGTAGAAAAAGTGGACTCTTGCATTGGGAATACAGGGAAACTAGGTACATTTTGTTTGTCTTTTTCAGGTAGGTGTAATATGTGAAACAAATGATGCAAAATGGTATATATCTGTGCATTTGTAACAGTTTCAATACATTACAAAACAAATGCACTTTTGCTTCTTGATTGTTTGCACTATTGCAGAATTTGCTGCTTGTGGATTATTGAATTAGGTCACATGGTGTTTTTTTCTTTGGATTCTTGCTTGCGGAATGTTACTATACTGCTTTGGACATGTAACTGTGGAATCAGGAAAAATATTCTCTAAGTTCAGGCTAAAAGCACAAGCTATAGGTTTGACTGCTGAAAGATACCCTTATTGATAGAGTTCAATGATACTGAATGGAAGGACTATCACATTTCCGTTTTGGACTTAAAAGAGAGAAACAGTGAGGGCATAAGATATTTTCAACAAGAAGCAGATAATTTCTAATTCTGATGTCAGGGCTGGATTCAGAAAGGGCCACCACCAGCAGTATGAGCTAACACAGGCTGTTACAACTGGCAGTGGCCTTTTCTGATTCAGAGACAAGCCCACAGCTGTGATCCTATGTGGTCTATAGGATATAAGTGGCGGGCTATCTCTGTGGTCAGGCTATATGCTAATGACACAAACAAGGAACCCACAGAAACAACATCTGGGCAGCACAAAGATACCAGTAAAAATCCAATCAATAAAGTAACAATTCAGCATGGACTACACAAGTAAAAACAAACTACTTTATTAAAATACAAAGAGTTTAGCTCTTTCATTCCAAGATGGAATTTCTTCAGAACTCAAATTACAAAACAACTCACTGCATTAATATACCCCCTAATAAAACACATTTCATTCAATTAACCAATAAAAACGTATGTAAAGTTAATGTGCTTCATCCTTAATACAGGATTAATTGATAGTGCTTCATTTAAACTAGGGTACTGGGTTGTGTTTAACCTAATTTTCCATTTTAATTCACAAATATCAAGATATTCATCTACAACCCTACCTTGCACATCCTTATTAATTTTATTTATAAGTTGAACAAAAGAATGTTGGATATTAAAAACTAAATGTCTGTAAAGGGCATTGGTACTTTTATGTTTTTTAATATCCTGACAATGCTCATAGATGCGGTCCCTCAACCCCCTAGAGGTTTTCCCCACATAAAAACCGTGGCATTGTTTACATTGAGCTAAACAGACCACATTTCTACTGTTGCAATTATATTTACCTTCTATCTTGTAACTATTATTCCTAATTATAAACGCATTCCCGCAAAGAATAGTGGAACACTGCACAAGAGCCACATTTTCTCATACACAAATTCATACCATGTTGCTCATCCTTACAACCCCATTCTAATGAATACATAAAAGATGTATCTTTCCTATAGACCATTATAGGTTACTCACCCAATTTTTGACAACATTTAGTACACCCCCCCTTGAATATATCCCAATTTTTCCTGATAGTAGCCACTATAGCCTGGCTATCCAAATTATACGTGGATACAAACATCTTTTCACTACCAAGGGTATTCAAATTACTATTCTGTATCTCATAACCATGTTCATTTACTCTTTTCATAAAATTTCCACAACAGAGGATGGGCTGAAAATACCGATTCTCTCTCTTAACAATAACCTCCCTTTTAATTTCCTCCAAAAATTCCAAGGGGTAGCCTCTCCTTAAGAACATATTCATGAGTATATCACACTCATGTTGTAACATGTCAAAATCAGATACCATTCTTGCCAACCTTACCAGTTGGCCCTTAACAACAGATTTCTTCTGATGCATCAGATGCCAGCTGGAAAATGTAAGTACGTATTAGAAAATCTTGGCTTGTGATATACATTTGAAATAAATCTACCATTTCTTATGTCCTTAATAATCTCCATATCCAAGAAATTAGTCTTGTTCATGCCCCATCTAGATAAAAAGGATAAAAAAATCAACTGTATTGTTGATATACTGTGAAAACTCATTTAATTTATCTGGGGTATCCCTCCATAAAAATAAATATGTCATCCAAAAATCAGGTATACATAACCCAGCAATGTCTATAGTCACTATTAAAGATGTACTGATCTTCCCATTCAGCCATGACATAATTTGCGAAGAAGGGTTACACTCCACCCTCATCGCAACCCCCATTGTTTGCCTATAAAACTGTCCTTCAAAATACAAACAATGATTCCCCTAATACTAACTCCATTAAGATAGTCATGGCATCAGCCCTCCAATTTTCTAAATGAACTAATTTTGTCACCTAGTCTCCAAACCACCTGAGACCCATCTGGTGTGGGATGACCAAAAACAAACTATGTGCATCCATGGTCACAAAAATCAATTCAGCGTCAAACTTGACACTACTTAATTTACTCAAACAGTTCCCAAGAATCCTTACAAATCTGCTCTATCCCATCCAAACCATTTTCCAAACTAACATGCAAAAATGTTGTAATAAAACAGGTCTTTGATCTTGCTCCATCCACAATCAGATGGAAAGGGGGGTTATTTATATCCGAGTGAATCTTGGGTATCCCAAAATGTTTGCAACCACTGGTTTTGAATTATACAGAAATTGAAACTCTTTTTCATAAATCTGACCTTGCATAAGCATATCCTCTAAAATACAATCAAGTTTTAAATACACAACATGAATTTCATTTTTAGAAACTTCACTGTAAATTTCTGTCATTAAATGCTGGCTCATGGCATTCAAATAGTCAATACGTTCCATGACAACAAGCCCTCCCCCCTTATCCGGTTTCATCACCCGTAATTTTGAATCCATACACATATCATTTAATAATTGTTTTTCACACTTATTTAAATTAACATAATCACATTGACATGGACTTGCAACAATCTTCCTAATATCTACTTCGGAAAACCTCTCAAACAGTTGTATTGTGTATTATGGAATGACGGATTAAAACAACATGGTCTTGTTAAATGACTATTTACATTTACCATTACTTCATTCTGAAACCATAAAGACAGATTTAATATACGACAAAAAAGTTTCAAGTCAATCAACGTCTTCACCAAGTTCACCTGCCTTGTGGGAATGAAAGACAATCCTTTTGCTAAAAAATTTGCATGTTGGTTAGACAAAACCTTAGACGAATAATTATAAATACAGAAATCGCCTTCATTCCTAACGTCCTTATATAAAGGAGCCAGAATATCCACCTCTGACAAGTCGCAAACCATAAGTAACACTGACTGTAACTCATACATGCTAATGATGCATTCCAGGAGCATGGCCTATGTTAATTAGTCATGTGATCTCTTGAGGAAATGCCTAGGGTAAAGCATTTCTGCAGCAAAGCATCTGAGAGAATCATTCAGAAGTGTAAAGTTGTTCAGCTAGCTGAGTTAATTACCCCGGTCAAACGTTCATGTTCACCCTCTACTTTCAGTGAGTGAGATCATTATAAAAGTAAATGCTGGGAAGTTTAGCAGACAAGTAGTATGGGGGGGCATGTGTGTATGCATATTGCAACATTGTTAGTGTATGCTGAGGGATGGGGTAATCCCGGGTTGGTTTGTGAGTATGTGTTTTATGTTGTCTGCCTGGGCAGTCAAGTGGGTAGCTTAGTTAGGGGATAAGTAAGGTAGGGGTGTGTGCGTGTGTGTGTGTGGGGGGAATTGCTACATCTCTAAACACCACTAGACTAAGGAGCAAATCCTACAATACTAGGGGAACACTGATTTAAATATTGCTTTAAAGTCACTTAAAACGTTAATAGAACAACAAACAATTAAAAAAGAACAACTGTTTTGCAGCACAAAAGAAAAAAGACAAAAGGGGGAGCACTTGACACCAGGGTTACCCCTTACATATTACCCTTAATGCAATTAAAACATTAATAGAGCAACAATTATGCAGCACAAAGGATATATATGGGCAGGGAAAACAGTAGACACCAAGGATACTTGTTAAATATTGTCCTAAATTCACTAAAAAGGTAATTAAATAACAGTTTTACATCACAAAGTACAGGGTCTATATCACATAGTCAAAGTCTTATAACTTTGAACACGTAATGTTCGAACCATTATGTTCGAAGTTACAAAACTTCAACTATGGATAAACCCCCCCCCAAAACAACGGAAAACAAAATAAACTGTTTTAAACAAGGGGGCAAGCCCCCCTGCACCCCCCACACCCACCGTTACTTAAATATACCAACTCCAAGATCGCACCCTAATGAACAAAATGGAAACCTCCGCTTATGGAGATTTTCATTCTAACACTCAAACTTTTACAAATCCAAACTTATGGTTTCGACCAAATGAGGTTCAAACTTGTAAAAGTTCGACTATGTGATAGAAACCACAAAGGGCATATGGACAGGACGAACTCTAGACACCAGGTACACCATTTAAATTACACCCTAAAATCACTTAAAAGGTTAATAGAGCAACACTTTTGCAGCAAAAAAGACATATGAGGAAAACACTAAACATCAGGGATTTTACATTAAAAATGTAATAAAACAGGTTTTGCAGCACAAAAGGTGCAAACTGTATGAGGATGATACCATACACCAGGGTCACTCATTAAATATTACCCTAACTCGCTTAAATTAAAGTTAGGATGGGGAAAATGCTTCAAGAATAACAAAATAGTGGCTAAAAAGAATCCACAAGTACTAATAACCACAATGCAAAGGATTCCAGTACCAGACCACTCTAAGGACCACCAACAAAGGTAAAAAAAACAGTTTATTCACCACCAACAGCAAACAATTGCAAATAAAAAGTTTAGTAGATATAAATAAAAAGTATAGTGCTTTCATCCCTAAACCAAAAGGGACATCATCAGAACCTAGATTTCATCACAAATAGTAGGTTTTATAACAAAAAAATTACGTATCACATGAAATCAAAATCACATGACCAATTACACATTTAAAGTACTATGACAAACAACAAAAACAAATGTAGTAATATGATGTAAAATACATACATTGCACCTTATTGCGCAAATAGATATTAAAAAAATGTTAACTGTACTATAAATATATATATAATAATTTAAGATACCAAAAATATATACTTAAAATATGCAGAAATACAAATGAAAATTACTAATAAAAAAACTAATTTTTTGAGTAACAAGACACCCTTTATACCTTCTATGTTTGAGATCACTAACGTACAAAAGGATATATATATATATATATATGTACACACACACACACACACACACACACACACACACACACACACACACACACACACACACACACACACACACACACACCATTTAAGACCAATTATGTCTGCCAAGGGTTCAAAGACTTACCCTTTGGGGGTATATATTGCCAGACCATTATTATTCTGATGACATCTGATGTTATTTTCCAGACAAAAGCTCTTAGTGAATTAAACTTTTTGCCATGGACTTCTGGTTCTTCTTGGCCTTGTTTGTGCTTTTTGGATTTTTTATTGTCGTTTTGGGGTTCTTAGTTTTGTTATGTCTACAAATAAAAATTACTTATAAAAACTCATTATTTCAGAATGGATTGCCCATCTATAGTTTAATTTATGTGAAAACACCAAAAAGGGTGTATTAAGTATATATTTTTGGGATCTTAAATTATTATGTATAGTTTTGGTATGCTTAATGGTTTTTAATATATATTTGCACAATAAGGTGCAATGTATGTTTTTTATATCACACACACACACACAAACACACATTATATATATATATATATATATATATATATATATATATATATATATATATATATATATATATATATATATATATATATATATAACTTTTATAATGATTATGTTTACTACACTTTTGTTTGTTGTTTGTCATAGTACTTGAAATGTGTAACTGGTCATGTGATTTTGATTTCACATGATACAAGTTTTTTGTTATAAAAACCTACTATCTGTGATGAAACCCAGGTTCTGAAGTCACTTTTTGGTTTGGGGACAAAAGCGCATTTACTACTTTTTATTTGCAATTGTGTGCCATTGTTGGCGATGGTGAATAAACTGTTTTTTTACCTTTGTTGGTGGTCCTTGGAGTGGTCTGGTACTGGAATCCTATGCATTGTACCTCTGGCACAGAAAGCAACTCATCAACAAGGCGATTTATGTAATATCAGAATGACTGATAATTGTTAAAAAAGAAATATGTATACTGCACAGAAACTAATTTTCTTTTATATTAATGTATATGCATCTGTGTCACTGTTATAGTTGTGATTTAATAAAGATGTTTACAAAAAATGCAGGGAATATCTGAGCAAATAACTAAGTAAATACATGAATCAATGAAATTAAAATGAAGTATTATAATATAAGCAAGGCAGGCCTTTAGTCCTCTGTGTAAACACCAGAAACCAAGGATACTCTTATAACTCCAATTAATCTAAAAAAAATAAATCAGCAAAAGGGGAAAAGCTTCAAACTTCATACTCTTTAATCACAAAGAACCTCTTTAACAAGTCTGTGCTTTTGTCATCTGAGCTAACTGAGGACTTAATACAAAGCATATCTTGAATTGGAATGTATCTTCAGTGCGAAACTCTAGCGTCTGGCATTACTGACTGACTGTAATTACCGTGTGTGTGTGTGTGTGTGTGTGTGTGTGTGTGTGTGTGTGTGTGTGTGTGTGTGTGTGTGTGTGTGTGTGTGTGTGTGTGTGCACTCATGTACATGTTTGTGTATATGTGTGCTGGTATGTAAAATTGTTCTGGACAGACTTAAATTACTCTTGGTAAGATTGCATTACAATGTACTGGGCTCAATAAGAGGTGAGCTGGGGAAACAACAGTTATACCTCTGTTCTATCACAGTGCAGTGTGGAGCTTACCTGGTATGGCAGGTGTTGGCTATTACCCAAGCTAGAAATGCTGATTTATTATATACCCTTAAGGTTAACTGCAATTTGTATATTAATTGGTACCACTTATGGGAGTCAAAACATCACTTTGCTAGTTCTGTTATCACATAAAATAGAGATGGAAGTGGTGTGGAAGTTAGAACCCAGAGTCCCCGTCCATCACATAGCAATATTGACAGCAAGTGGCATCATATATCTGTTTATCACAGGTAGCTTCATGCAGCAGACCGTGTAATTTACTACATCCAACCAAGATAAAACTGATATATTCAGACTATTTTATATTTCATGTAGAAAGAGGCCAGGGCTAGCAGGGCAACTAGTGTAAAAGCCTCTAAGGATAGCAACACTCTGGGAAGTGTTAGGTCCTGATTTAATGACTTCACAGTGACAATAGAAAATAGTCCAGAAGTGATGAGAAAATGATCAGCCACACAACAGGCTTAGAAACAGTCAGGCGGTAAACAAGTGATTAAAAGGAAGTTCCACAAAAAAGGATACACTGCAGAGAACATAAGAAAAAGAAAAACAGAGCACAGAAAAAAAATATTTGTAGCTAAAAATATCAAGAATTACAAATGTCAATCAAATTAAAACCATATAATACATTGACAAAGAAACACTGTGTGGTCTAGAAAAAAATTACATTGCAGGATATCTTAAGATAAAAGGAAGATGTGTTAGAAGTATTTAAAACCCAAAAAGGAAATATATGTGTTTGAGAAAAAAAAGGATAATTTAATATTGTGCAGTTTATATACAGAAAATTAACTGATATGCTGCCAACAAAGTCAATGCTATTTGAATATCTATAGCCAAAGGCAACCATGCATGGTTAATGTTACAATAAAATAATAAGAAGAGGAACACAGATGTGGAACGTATTAAAAGTATGCACTCCAATAGTCAATAGACAAAGCAGACTGAAAATGAAATAACAAACCAAAGAAGTAGTGAAGGATATGAATTGGAATTCCATATGAAAACAGTGTCCCAGTATGTTGGCTCATTAAAACAGGTAAATGCACAGAAATGACAGAGAAACTAAGCAAATATGTCAGTAATGAAAAGTGCATGCTAAAATACTCACATGTTCAAAAAGTGATAGAGGAAGTGAAACAGAATATCATTAAAGAAAGTATTTCACAAAACAACATTTCAGAAATTCCATCTGGAGAATCATTCAAAAGCAAGATACGGTAATGCAGAAAGATAAACAGCAGGAAACAGATCATGAAAGAAAATCTTAGCCATGAAACCAATAATTTAAGGGAAGACTTGCTGAAGTAAGTAGGAATGGACAGGTATAATAATTATATAATAGACGCAGACCTACAAAAAGTAAATACAGCACAGTGGGGATTCAGTAATCCTCAATGTAAACAAACCAAAAGCACTGAATAGAGGAAGAGTCAAGCACCGGGCAGCTGAGATAAAAAACAAGTTTATTGTAGATCACAAACTCCACAAAAACGTGAAATGCAAAAAAGTCACACAACGTTTTTCGTTAATACAACAGACTTCTTCAGACAGAAACCTTAAACATAAACAAGCACATATATTTATAATGAAGTTGAACATTTCAAATGAACCAATAGCGCAACATCTCATGAATAAATAATGAATAATGACTAATGATCTGAGGTTCGTAACTCAACACAAATAAATGAATTACATCCAAACGTGTATGTGTATAATATGTTTGATATACTCCCTAGGGTAATAGTCATAAAACAAAGAATGAAATAAGAGAATAAAAAGCTCAAAAAAGATAAAAAAGTAAAAAAGGAAAGAAAATACATGTTTGTAAATTGATGTAAATATAAAGTGTATAAGTTGTCTATCTATCACAGAAATATATACAAATACTCCTATCTGGTGGTCAAATAAGAAATGGCAGAAGTGACAAAATAGATAAAAAATGTTTCCTAAAATATCCTACACTTAAATAACACACTATATAATTGATGTTAAAAAGGTGATGAAAAAGTGATTAAAAATAAAGTAATAAATAATGATATTATCTTAATAATAAAATTAAAAATGCGTAGGTATGAGTAAAGTTAAACTAGAGAAAGGGACATTCACAATCTAGCAGCCCTCAATTTTAAAAGGGGGCAAGTGAAACATTGTCATTTAATCCAGGGAACTTGTTGGCTTCAAGAATGATTTGCCAATATAGTTCCCGATATTCTATCTTTGTTTCCCACAACCCACCCCTCTCATCTTTAGGTATCTCTTCAGTTATAAAAAAATTATATTTGGCTAGGGGACAAGTGAGTGTGTGTTTATATAATGCATTAGTTATTTTCTTATTTTTTATGTCGTTGATGTGTTCATATATTCTTCTTCTAATCTTTCTTTCAGTTTTGCCAACATAAAAACTCGAACAAACTTTGCATAACGCAATGTATACCACTCCTATAAAATCACAGGTACTGTGAGACTTAGCCTTAATTTCCATTCCCCTCGCTTCGATAAAAACACTGGTATTGTCAACCAACCAAGAACACTGTGCACACATTTTACATGAAAAAGTACCAAAAGGCTTAACAGTGTTCTTTTTCACAGTTGGTATGGGCAACAAACAATCTTTTAAATTACGTCCCTTTCTAAAAATAACTCTAAGGGGGGTTGTGCCTTGTAGTCCTAAATCACTAATTCTAGTGAAATTGTCCCATTCTTTAATAAAAGTGTTCTGAATAATGCCACCATCTCCACTAAAATCAGTAATGAAAGCTCTATTGTATTTTTTATCAGTATTGGTGGCAATGTCCAAACCTTCTATGGTGTTTATATTGTCACCAGGTAGAAATTCTAAACCTCCTTTTCCTAGGATAGGTTGAAATCTGTTTTCCCTACCTTTAACTACTTCATCTTTAATCCTTGTAATAAGATCTAAGGGATAGCCCCTGTCTAAAAACATTTGGACCACAAATTCAATTTCCTGATGAAAATCACAGTCATTAGAGGTCATTCTTGAAATCCTAACGAACTGACCTTTCACAATGCTTCTTTTTTTATGGATGGGATGTCCACTAGTGAAATGTAAATAACAGTTGGAAAAAGTATCCTTTCTAAAAATCCTTGATTTAAAGTGGTTACCATCCTTACTTAAAGTAATATCTAACTAGTTAATTTTTACAAGGCCAATTACATGCGTAAATTTTAAGAATTCGGTAGTATTACCAATATAACATAAAAAACCTTCTAGTTTGTCCCTTGTGTCTGTCCATAAAATAATGATATCATCAAGGTAGCGTTTGTATAAACCCCAACTATCCTTGTAGATGCTATTAAAAATAAAATTATTTTCCCAGGTATTAAGTACCATGTTAGTAAAAATGGGAGCGCATCTTGCTCCCATTGCTACTCCACTCTTTTGTTGGAAATATTCTCCTTGAAAGAAAATATAATTAAATTTAAGCACCATCTCCATCAAAGTGATACAAATATAAATATCATTGTCAGATATATCACCAGAACATCTAATGGCTTCCTCAAACCATTCCAATCCAATATCATGTGGAATGGAGCCAAACAGATCCACTACATTGATGGTTACAAAAAATAAGATTTTCTTTAAACAAATCATTGTTAACATTCGTTAAAAAATCCCAGGAGTCTTTTAAAAAAGAAATATGTTTCACCAAAGATTGTTTTAATTTGGAATCAATATATCTGGCCAAAGGAGAAATAGCTGAACCTTCAGCAGCTACTATCGGGCGCAGGGGGGATCCTTGTAATTTTTATGCACTTTTAGGATATCAAAAATGGAAGGAATTCTAGGTTTATTATTGTGTACAAAATCGAATAAATCCTTATCTATAAATCCTTCCAAGAACAAATCATATAAAGTACAGTAGATTCTCCTGTATCCAATATGAATCTCGTTTTTGGATACATTGTCATATTTTGAGGTGTCCAAAAGTAACTGAAACATTTTAGCTTCATACATAAAGTGATTCATCAAGACAATGCCACCCCCTTTAGCATCCCCTCTTAGTTGGTGTAATAAGTTGTGTTCAGCAGAAGTTAGGTTAGATACAAACTTATTGTTATTCACTACCTTTCTTAACTTGTTTTCGAGTAGTACTTCAAAATTTCTCAATTGCGCATGTATAGGGGGATTCCAAGTACTTTTCTTTCTCAATACATTGGATATGTCCCCTAATGCTTGGCCCTCACGAAAAAGTAGTTCAAAATTAACTTTTCTAAGAAACATTTTAAGATCAATGACTAGCTTACTAATGTCACATTTTTTCTTGGGGACAAAATTTAACTCCTTAGAAAATAAACTAAAATATATCTTGTCAATATTCAGCTCAGTATAATTAAATATGTTAAAATTGGTAAACTCCTTGTTAGTACAAACAATGTTGTCTAGCAAACCCTCTTCTTCTACCACTTCTACCTGTTCAAAATTGTTCTCTTCAGTTTCAAATCCATAGTGTGTGTCCAATAGATAGGTTACCTCTTCCCCCTCCCCCTCCATTCATTCTGCTGAAAATTCCCTTCCCTCTGATTCCTTATTCTTTCCGATCTCCGGAGTGGGGGAAATCCTAAAGGGTATACCGGATCTTCCATATAGTAATCAGAATCCTGATTGAGAACTTTTCGTTCCAAAACACCCCTAGAAGCATAATTAAAATTACCCCTAGGCTTGGGGTAGTGCACATGGTTTTGATACTCAAAAGTGTCCCTGTTATTTTTTCTCTTCTTCCTTTCTAATATTTGGTCACATTTAGAGTCTATAACTTTCCTTAAATCATAATATTTTCTCTTTTCTTCATCAACAGTGAATAAAAGGTCATTTGTAATACGCTCATTAATAACCTCTATCTCCTTCATAAGTAAAGCCATTTCTTCTTCATTATTTTTTATTATTGCCCTTACTAGGTCAAAACCCCAGTTGTCAAACATGTGCAAAAGTGAAGTGTGAAAAGATGACCCAGCTATAACATTATTTAGAAATTTAAATACACGTAAGCCCTTAGGCACCAGTTTCTGGTGTAAACATTCCTTCAAATACATGTTGTCAATATTTAAAATTTTGTATTTGAATAGTAAATCATTCAATGTGTTTAAATTACAAGCATAAGTAGCAACATAACCATTGTCTTTAATCAAACAGTCACCTAAATCTCCTTTTTGCTTGAGCCAGTCTTTTAAAGTTAAACTAGTAACTGTAAAGTCACCTTGCTGGTCAAGAGTAGTGCCTTCTCTCCTTCGCGTTTTATTACGCTCATCTGTATTTCCATTGTTGCTAACATTGCGTAACATGTAAGGAAAATTGTCCCCACGATCAATGGTTCCCACAGGGCTGAAATGCAACCTTCCAAACGCCCCACCAGTCACACCGCCATTAGGTTGCCCATTAGGGATGAAAGCATGTTGGTTCCCAGGTAGCGAGGACGTGCCACTGCTACGAATAAGTGAATCACATAGAGGAGTCAGTAAAGCCACCAGCTGACTCAGCTGACCAATGAGTGCAGAAACCTCTTTCCCCTTGTTGGAATGAACTTTCTGGTGTAACGGGGAGTCGGTAGAAAAACTCTTCTCTCCTTCCATATCAAAGCAACCAATAAACAAAAGAAATGGAAGATCAGTGCAAAAAACGCCAACCAATAAACAAACCAAAAGCACTGAATAGAGGAAGAGTCAAGCACCGGGCAGCTGAGATAAAAACCAAGTTTACTGTAGATCACAAACTCCCCAAAAACGTGAAACGCAAAAAAGTCACACAGCGTCTTTCGTTGATACAACAGACTTCTTCAGACAGAAACCTTAAACATAAACAAGCACATATATTTATAATGAAGTTGAACATTTCAAATGAACCAATAACGCAACATCTCATGAATAAATAATGAATAATGACCAATGATCTGAGGTTCGTAACTCAACACAAATAAATGAATTACATCCAAACATATATGTGTATAATATGGAGAATCATTCAAAAGCAAGATACGGTAATGCAGAAAGATAAACAGCAGGAAACAGATCATGAAAGAAAATCTTAGCCATGAAACCAATAATTTAAGGGAAGACTCGCTGAAGTAAGTAGGAATGGACAGGTATAATAATTATATAACAGACGCAGACCTACAAAAAGTAAATAAAGCACAGGGGGGATTCAGTAATCCTCCGTGTAAGACTAACTAAGTCTTACTCGGAAATGGCCGCCTAAGAGTATGATGTCAGCGCACCATGCATATTCATGAGGGTGCGCTGACTCAACTCTAAGGCTAACACGGACCATGTAGGGGTGCAGACGGTGTGTCAGACTGCCGAGCAGTCCAAATATCCACACCCCTGCAAGTGCCTAAATCTGCAAATGTCAGCAGATATGAGCAAGTCCACTCAAATGTGTATACCCCCAACACAACACTCCCCCACATTCAAAACCCCTGTACAAATGAAATAAAAGATAAAACATTTTTTTTTATTATTCCTGAAATAGCTGCCCGTATTTGCACGTGTGTGTGCGGCTGTGCCCATTGCTTAGCTACAGTAAGCAGTTTAGACATCGAAGAGGATAATAAACTACTAATATGCAAATTAAGCCAAATTGCAATAGCGTAGTGGTAGAGCCTTTGCACAAAGAGGAAGCATTTCCAGTTCGAGTCCCACCACTCCCCTTTCCATTTTCATTAGGAAATCTGTGCATACAAATAATTCCTGACATTTACCTTTTAAATTTTATTAAAATGCATTGAAATGGCCTATGTAGTAGTGAACGATATTTTAAATATATATATAAGAAGGTGAAACGGTCATGCATACTAATGAATGCATAAGTAACCTATCTTAAGCAATGTGAAGCACTGCTAAGCAACGTTTACCTGTATTAAGCACATTTAAGAATAATTGCCCATAGCTAAGCACTGCTTTAAGTAGCGCAATGGCTTTGCGCATAGCTGCGCATTGAGCCAACTAGCGCATACAAAACATGTTTGCGCGGAGCAGCACACCACGCCAACTAACGCAACATTTGGCAACGTCGGGCAACGTAGAGCAACATTGTGCAAAATAGAGCAAAGTGATCTAAACATAGCCACACCTCCTAGCCGGTCGGGTCAGTAGTAAAATAAAAAGCAATGACAGGCTTCGAACCTGGGATACTGTGCATCATAATCAAAGTACAAAACCACTAAGCCATGACAGCTTTTGCTGTTCATGCACTGTCAACATACATATACATATTAATGAAAGTTTACTCAGTGCTAAGCAGGTTTGCACTCAGCTGAGAATTTTCAAAACTGGCCAATCACAAATAAGTGTGGGAAATGAGCCATATTTAAGCCCCATATGCGGGAATAATTGCCATAACTGGTTGTAGCTCCCATCTGCAGTCAGAATGGCCGGTGCTGGAGAGGGCTCTTGTTTTCGAGTGCAATGGTGGGCATTGAGGAGTCAAAACTGATGGTTTGGCTCCTTGTCCATCATCATGATGCAAGACTCCTGCAGAGCCAGTTCCAAGGCATGGAGTACAAAGCGGAGGCTTGGAACCGTCTAGCATATGATCTCACCAGTGCCACAGGCGTGCCTTGGACTGGTGAGCAGGTCAGATACCACCATGCAGACCTGAAGAGACGCAAGCAGGACCAACTGAACCAGTGGATACAGGAGGCCTGTGAAAATGACAATGGCCCACTACTGAGTAGGTATCCATGGAATGGAGTATGTAAGAATAGCCATTTTAGTCTATATAATGGACAGGTATGTCTCAATAGCCCTTCATTTACTTCACAGCTGCAAGTGTCTGTGCTGCGAATCAGCAAGCATTTACAGATAGGCTGCTAAGGCTGCACCACCGGGCAGGTTAGTAATTATTCTGCATGTATTGTTATATAAAAATAAGTGAGAGAGCCTGAAAAAAAGTGTTGTAGCCCAATAGTAAAGGCATAAAATGCCCTGAATAATTTCTCTGCATGTATTGTTATATAAAATAAGTGAGAGAGCCTGAAAAAGAGTGTTGTAACCCATTAATAAAGGTATAATACGTCTTGAATAAGTCTTCTGCATGCACTGTAATATCAAATAAATGAGAGAGCCTCTAATGTGTAATGTAATTAATAAAGGTATAATACCTGGAGTGTGTCCATGTCACTTACTTTGAAATGTTGTTGTACTCTTGCATTATGTAAATAGTACTGTTGCATTAAGCGCTGTCAACCCACAGTTAGGCCGGCCCATATAAAGTGGAAGAAGGGAGTGCCAGTAACTGTGAAGCATATATACAGTTCTCAACAGTTGGTTAATGGCTGGCATGCATAGGTAAATCTGGCACACGAGTAGCTTGTTAATGTGTTCTCCAGAAATGTGAGTGTGCTGCTAGAAATGTAGGGGGCTGTAGAAATATAACTGATAATGTCACGTGAACACATCCAGATATGTAGATATATAAATATAAATAAAATAGATAAATACGTAGCAGTAACATCTGCATCCTGGACAGTTAGTATGTCAGGTATAGGTCAGGTATATAATGAACTAGCCAAACCCATTACACAATTTAATGCACGTTGCCTAGTGTAATAATACATGTAGGGGATACATACCTGCAGTCAATAGGAATGTAGTGTAAACTATAAGTACATATAAGATGTTAATGGAGGTATCTTTTTACACCCTACTGTATGTGCATAAACAATGCAATTCCACACCTCAATTGGTATGTCTAATCTCAAAACATTTGTTGGGACATATGTCCTATTGTTCTATAAATATCTGCATTTACTTTGATGCATGTGCCCTGTTCAAACACCACAATCTTGGTGGCCTGTTGCCAGCAATCAATCCTGCATGCTGTTGGAACGTCCACTGTTGTTCTATATATGCATGTGTTATGCTTGCTGTTCAACTGTTAGAACTCTGGTGTGTTGGGTTAATGGGAATATTACTGCATGCTGTTACAACTAATTTGGGATGCTGTTGGCTGTTACCAACCCATAATGTCATTAAATCCTCCTAAACATAGAACGTATGGGAAGGCCGGTCCCAGCGGACTCACCTGTCCCACCTCTGCTGGCGATGGCACCTGGCACCAGCAGGTCCAGTGCCCAGCCCAGGACCTCCTCCTCCATTGGCTCTGTGCCACCTTCAGGGTGGAAGCGCTGCAGGGGATGGGGCTCGCCCCCCCCATGCAAGCATGGCCGGAGGAGGGCCACCTATCCCCCTCCGAACAGTCTGGGCTGTGGTGTGTAGGGAGATCTGGTGTTCAGTCGCTGATCCTCTACGTCAGTTCAAGGCGAGAGTGGCATGACTCACGAGTGACCCTGCCCCACCTACACAGCCCCCAGCACAGCCACCTTCTGGACTGTGAAGGTGCAGTGGTGATTGCCCATGGGTGGGGATGTCAGTTCTACTGTTGCCATCTGTGGGCTCATGGGCTTGTGATTTCCAAACATCCTTCCCCATCAATGGTGTTCACCCCCCATGTGTCATATTCCACCCCTGTATGCATCTTGTTTGTCTTGTCTGTTTACCTCCCCAACCTACCTCCCCAAATATACCTACTTCCCCTACCCCACATTCCACTCTCACCTGTAAAAAAAAAAAAAATGGGCAATATGCTCCAAAAAAAATGTATGCCCCATACATAGCTGCCTATTTTGCACAAATGTCTGCTGGACACAGAAACTGTAATTTAATTGGCAGTACAACATACTTTGTTGTCCCCACCCCTCTCTCAGGGGTGGAAGGTTTCAAATTTCCCTCCAAATTACTAGTATATGCACAGCTGTTGCTGTTAAAGAAATGGGCAGCTATGGACCTTCCCTACACCCGTCCTGCACATCCCGAGCTGTTTTCCCTACTGTCTTACCCTCTTTGTACCCCTTTTTCACCACTTTCCTATCACCCCATTTTCTTTTCTTTCAAAGAAATTAGCGCGAGGTATAGCGGGAGTAAGTGAGAGTGCACATGTGTGTGCTTAGCTAAGTATTGCTAAGTGTCATGCAAACCCACGCAAACTCACTTACAACTGCTTAAAAGTGCCTTAGTCACCCTGCATATGAGGGCCCTTGTTCTGCTCAGCAGCAAAATAAAACACCACTGTCAGTCTCAAACCCCGGACCTTGGACACACTGACACTGCATGAAGTACCACTAGGCCACAGCAGATATTTAGCAGGTTGTTGCTGAGATATATATATATATCATGCATCACAATGTGTGAATGTCAAGAAAAGATAGGAATGCCATAACACAAAACCTGTTCTGTGGAACTTTACCAGCAGCTGTTGTGGAATTGCATTACATGACTGTGATAACAGAACCACACATTCTAGCAGGAAATAATTTTACTGCAGCACTCTACAACCCCCACACAGTATCCCACCCAAATGTACAAATTACCACTGTGTTTAAGTTACAGCAAGGATGTAGGTAGGCATACTCAGTACTGGAATTGTTCAGTTTCCATGACCATCCTGTGATAATGTCAACAAAATAAAAAGCACAAACTGTGCAGAAGTGAGTACATTAATATCCACAGTATAGCAGTTCCCAAACAGTTCATGTGCCAAATGAAAACATCTCAATAACTACGTATGTATGGCAGCTAATTGTATAAGTAGAAAAGAAACTAAATACTCCCATGTAGCTTGTGTTAGTATTTGTAGGGGTGAGTACAATTCTACACTGTCAACTGTGTACTGAAAGTGGCAACATTCAGGTCTGAGTGCAACATTCAAATCACTGGCTACACCCCTAGCTTCATATATAAGAAGTATACCAACTTTCTGACTTGCACTACGGTGTCCACAGCAAACAAGCATTGGCCCCACTTTGGAAAGCTGAAAGGCCTACGCCTACCTGACCTAGCAATTTATAGCATTGGGTTGCTATGACAGTGAGTACTGCAATTACCACACAGCAGGCTGCATGCAATTACCAAATGGTGGCCACCAATTGGTGCTGAGAACATCACATGCACATGTGCAGATACCTCTAAAAGCAGGCTGTACTTGCTGTCCACACATGCAATAATTTCATTGCAGCCATGGAGAGAGAGAGAGAGCGAGAGCGAGCAAGCAAGAAAGAGAGACACATAGACACACACAGACAGACAGACACCGGCAACAACAACAGCAACAGCCACAGCAACAGCAAAAAAAATCAACATAAATATATATATATATAAATAAAAAAAAATATTGCTACACACACGGAACATAATAATACAAACCCATACAAAGTAAAAGTATGTAACTGATATGTATTTACTGGCAAGTAGTAGATGTTTTTGAAGAGTACTCTTCATACTTTAAATCATCCATATGTGGCAGCAGTACGTATCTATGCACAGATGCCCTGTATAACTACTGCCATGGAGAAATCAGTGTGTAGCTGTGTGCAGTCGGATATGACTGTGATATATGTAGTTCAGCATTAAATGTCAAACATCTGATCCATGTTATTTGTGTTCTGTACTGTAGTGTGTACAATGGCTGTTTGGGGGAGTAGCACATACAGTTATATAAACAAGGATGTGACAGAGTAACAAATGCATGATAGTCATATTAACGTGTAGCTTAGCATTGGCAACAGCTGCACCAAGCTAGAATGCTAATCTAGCATTTGCAGCAATATATACACCCTCTAATATTACTGTGTGCTCACAAGTGACACCTGTTCATGTTGCAGCAAGGCCCAACAGGTCAGCCGTGAGGTCCATGGACTTACAACAGTGTGGACCTTGTGTGTGTATGGCACACACATACGGATAGATCTGTCTGTGTCAGATATATTAGCATCTATACATGTGCATAGAGCAAGGGACATACTGCAACTGTTTGTGAAGGGTGGACATATATATGTTGTTGAAGGTTGTTATGTGCATACTTCTATGTAGGTTGTAGTGTATGGCAAACAAGACAGCATACAGTGCTGGTATATGACATGTGGTGGTTAAACGCTGTGGGTATGAATTGTCAGGTTTGCAGTGTTGCAGCCAGTGAGGCCTACTAAAGCTACATGTGCTAAGAACACCTTCAATGCATTCCGCACAACACTGTGCAATATTAGTACATAACAGTATACCTCACAACCTTCGCATAATTGATATTCCCACCATGAAAGGTGGACCGTATATGTGCCTATATGTATATCTATATGTACACCAATGTATGTTTATATTTATGTGTGTATATATACATATATATATATATATATATATATATATATATATATAAAGAGAGAGAGAGAGACAGGGTCAATTTACTGCGACAGATGCCTGGTGACAAAGCCATGGACTCAAGCTCAATGTTGAAACTGCATTGGCATCCCTTCTGGCAAAAACTCCGTACCCATGAACTACCACATAGGTGGTAGTCTACTTAACACCGAAAGTGTGATAAGAGACCATGAGACACAGGTGGACAGAAGTCTCCCCTTTGATAATCACAGTGACACACTAGTCATGTAATCTGTCTACCTGTCACACCTCATCACAAAAGGTGTGTCATCCAGGAAAATATAGGTCAGTGTTCCCCTCTACTCATCACACATAAAGCCCATTATAGAGTATAATGTCCCATGTGGTATGTACCTCACAAGACATCCACAACAACTGGAAACGACAATGACATACCTCACAAAGAGTAATACCAGCCTCAAACAGATGCCCTATGCAGACCATCTCACAAAACCACAACTACACTGTGTTGCATGCCGCCTACCCAGAGGTGACCTCTGCCTAACATACTAAGCTATGTAAAAACCAGAGCTGTTGGACATGCTGCACATAAACAGATCACAATCTCTACGAGCTACACGCTCTAGGGACCCAAACCTTTTGACCACAATAAACAGCACATGCTGGAGGGATATATTCCCATCTCAGAGACATCCCATACTCTGGAACAAACCAACTATCCATAGCAAACAAAGCTCCTAATTAGCAGTCATCATAAATAATCATGAAGATTGTATGAGAGATAGTGAATACACCCAGGCAATCATCTCTGTGTCTCTGCTTGACAGGGCCACATGAAATGCAATGACCTGTGTGTCAAAGGCCAGGGTAGCATATGGCTAGGCTTCTATAGGCCCTAGGGCCAATAGCCTCTTACCTACCTATGAAGTGATACACACCCACATGTACTTGTTGCAATAATTGCTATGTGAGTTTGACTGAGTGTGATGGTGAATGTGTTGGTGAATGTGTCAGAGTTTGGTTTATGTGTGATAGCTTAGTGGGAAACTGTTTCAGTCATGGTATTATGTGTCCTAGCTGGGATCCCAGCAAAAGATGTGTATACAATTGCTAGGCTGAAAAAGCAGTATGCCATACATTCTGACATAGTCCCTTGTTGTCGACTGGGGTGCCCATTGTAGGCTAAAGCAGTACATGCATGCTTATTGAGTGTTACTGCTGGTGAATCCAACTCCTGTGTGAACTGTAGTACTACCTGAAGCTGTATGTCTAAACAGCAATGTATGGTGTACGTCCACATTTATTGGAACCACTGTTCCGTGTGTTCCCTGTAGTCCTCACAGATTACATACCTCAGGCATACGGACTCATAACTACTGATACACAGTACTGTAAGGTACACATGTAAAGGTCACCTGTGCCATACCTATGTGTCTGGTATGTATGTCTGATGTGTGTGTGTGTGTGCCTGTACCATGGCCTCGGTCATATGTGTGTTACAGATGTATAGTGTAGTACAGCAGTATGCCACCTATATTCACAAATGTGCACATATGTTAGGCAGGGGTCTGCCATCAACGACTAGTGTGGTATACAGGTGATACTGTCACTGGACTTTACAATCATTGCAATGGATTACACTTTTCATGATGCATTAGCATGATATATACCTCCTGTGTCTAGGTTGTGCATTGTGTCGCATACAGTGTGCCATGTACTGTTGTATAGTATTACATACTGTTGTAAGTTTGTTGCTGTGCAAAACGTGGTTTGATATATAGAGTGTGCCAGGCACTGTCAGGCAGTTGTGGGTTGAGTACTGACATGTGGTATTGAAAGTGTGTATCTTCTGACAGACAATAGGTTGCTATATATGGCAGTTAATTGATATCTGTACATTAGAAATATACGTGTGCCTCATGACTTGCTCACACATATTTTTTTCATTGTCTTCCAGGGTTATGTCCCACCATCGTAATCCTGCCTATAGCACGGCGGAGGAAGAGGTTATAACATCCAGCCTGGTGCAGCAGAATGCCCTGCTGTTCTCTAGAACCAGCCAGGACCAGCATGAGCGGACTGCACTGTGGCAAGAGCTTGTCTGTCGGGTAAATGACATAGGCATGCATAACCGGACATATGAGCAGGTACACCATCACTGCAGTGATTTAATTAGACATGTCCGGCAGCGTGCATCTGATATCGGCAAACAGCAGCTTGCCACAGGTGGGGGGTAGCCATCCATTCCCCCCTCACCAGAGTGGAGGAGCTGCTTCTGAGCCAGGTGGCTCCTGGCCAACAACAACCCCAACAACTAACATGTGTCATCATGGAGGCCGGAGTCACCCAGCAAGCTGACATGGAGCGTGCAGGTGACATGGCATAGCTGTAGACTACTGTTACCTCTATTGTTAGAGCATGCTTATGTGAGATGTGTACTGTATAGTTAAACGATGTGGTACCTAGTGTTGTGCAATAGTAATAATTAGGAATACAATCTGTAGGCCTATGATTGTCAACCATTGTACTACTGTACGATTGCAAACACACAGTAGCAATGCCACAGTTGTTGCCACTGACAAAGTGTCTCATATCCTTGTAGGTCCCTCTGGTGTGACAGCAAGGCAGCCGACCCATGCTGGTGAGTGTGGTCCACCTTTAATACTGATAATTAAATGTGCATGTCATAGGTGAGGTGTAGGCCATGTACACGTAACACACATATGCATAATGCATGCTGTGCATGTTTGCTGTGAGACTATGCACATCCCAGTAACGTGGGTAGCTGCCTAAAACACATACAATACACAGAGCATTCCACACAATTGTGGCAACACTGATGTGGACATTGGATAGGCAGAGTCGATACACATGCACACAACATACACAACACTGTCATACGCAGTACACATTAACGTGCTACACATGGTGTATTCAGACGCCCACTGTAAGGTCACACTACAGTATCCCACACTTCATCCACACAGCATACATAATATACCTGAGGGGTAGATGCCTCACATGTAGCTGTGCGACACTCCTCGACACATCACACATTCATGGTAGGCAATGCCCCCTATTGTGCACCTTACAAACCCATGTAACAACTGGCTGTAAAATGGTGAATGTAGCCATGGTACTGCAGTTTTGGTACAGCATGGTATGTGCTGGTCTGGCACACATTAGTAGCCTTGAGTGACCACATGATGCTGCATGATGATGGCTCATGGTAGTACATCCCATCCAGTTACAGTGACCACAGTACCACACATAGCATTACCTGCTATGCACCTCAGTGTTGTGTGTGTGCAAACATAGGCACCTATACACAATATGCATAGCAATCACCATTTGTACAAAGTGACACATATATGTTTTGTAATGCTATTGAGTGTATAGGTCACATGACACACACTGTGTCTGTGTGATGTTTAATGTTGCAGTTGTGTTGTAGCATGCCATGTCATGTCTGGCACTGGCATGTCCACAATATTTCCTACAGTCACCATAACCACTGTACAATGGCCATGTTGAGCAATGGTATTCCATCAGGTAAACATGCACCACTCATCCTGTGTGTATACATAACATGCATGTGCTATTCCTGTGTCCACAATTATCTGCTGAAGACACAGACACTCTAATCAGAAATGGATATCTATGTGACACACAGATACACATCCAGCCATGGTATGTATACCTGTGAGAGATGGTGCACAGGACATTGCAGAGCTTATAATACTTGCACAGCACAGTCATGTCCATGTACACAGTGCATTCCAGGGTGAGGCCAATCACTGAACAACAACACACATGCATCAAAGACATGTATAGTGTTATTGGCAAGGGCTGTCAACACCTGCACTGCATGCTGTTGGGAAACACACATCCTGCATGCTGACACATGTGATATAACTGTTTGCCTTGTGATACTGTACCCCACCATCACCCGCTATTGAGTATGTTCTGGATTGCTAGTGGTGTGTGTGTGTGTGTGTGTGTGTGTGTGTGTGTGTGTGTGTGTGTGTGTGTGTATGTGTGCTTGTATGTTTTAGTGATGAGTGCATTTGTGTGCATGTGTGCATGTATGCATGTGTGCATGTATGCATGTGTTCATGTGTTCGTGTGTTCATGTGTGCATGTGTGCATGTGTGAATGTGTGCCGACATCATGTACAGGTCGTAAAGTGTGTTTCCTGTCTTCCTCTCACAGGTGCTGACTTTAGGATGGTTCACTGCAGCAGGGAAACTGAGGTCACTGAGCAAAACAGTGATACTGATGATAGGTGTGTTGAGGCACAGGCATGTTTGCCAGGGTCTGTCATTGGGCCACCAATCGACAGTACACAGCTGTCCACCCCATCTATGCATACAGTCATACTGCCAATACATCCATCACCAATGCCCATAGCTGAGGGACAGCATACAGTTGGCATTAGTCAGGACAGTTTGGTATCCATGGCACATGCATCCCAACACAGCAGCCATACCCACTTGTCTGGAAGGGTACCACATAGGCAGATGTCCAGGGGTTCTCATAGGAGCACTGCTGCTCATCATGCCACTGGCAGACGTGCCACAGGTCTCATAGGTTCATAGGTTCATAGGTTCATACTAGGCTATCTGCCCAAGGGCATTTATAAGCCTAGCCCATAGTTATGTGGCTTTCGCCACCCCTTTAGTTTGAATAAAAACTATGCCTATCATTTTTCTGTGCCTCTGTCAAGCAGTGACACTGAAGTAATCCCTGGGGTATATCTGCGATCTCCCATCCATTGGTCAAGATTCCTCTTGAACAAGGCCAGCAGTGCTCTGCCTCACATGTACGGGATTTTGTTCCACAGCATAGGGAGTCTCTGGGTGATGAATCTGTCCCTCCAGCACGTTCTATTTATAACCGTGTCAAGGTTTAAGTCTCCGCCCTTGTGGTTCTGAGGATCTAGATTTTTGAGGTGAAGCATATTCATCAAATCTGGGTTTGACATGGCCTTATATGTCAGGCACAGGTCACCTCTGAGCAAGCGGTATGAGACTGAATAAAGCTGGAGTTCTTTCAGTCGGGCAGCATAAGACATATTTTGAGACCCTTTATCCTTTTGGTGAGGAACTTTTGGGGCCTTTCAAGCTGCATCAGGTGTCTGGTCAGATACATTCCAAGCGGGGCATTGTACTCAATCATAGGTCTAATGAGTGATGAGTACAGGGGCGATGACCTCCCTTGATCTAGATGTGAATCCCTTCATGATCAGGTGGGCGATATAGAAGGTTTTCCTAACTACTTTAGCAACATGAGTGTCAAACGAAAGACTACTGTCAACTTGGGTCCCCAGATCCCTGATGACTTTTCTGTGCTCAGTGGATTGTCACCTATATGGTAGCTAGGGGTAACCTTGTTTTTCGAAGGGTATGACTATGCATTTTTGGCGTTTAACTTCAGGCCATGGCTCTGGCACCAGTTATCCGTTTCTGTGAGGCCCTTCTGGAGGATATCTGTGTCAGATGTGTTTCGACTATGGCCCAGTTTGCAGTCATCTGCAAACTTTGTCAGCCATAACCCTCCTGTGTTTGCTTGTACTTCAGAAAGTAGATGCCGAACAAGAGTGGACCCAGGACTGAGCCCTGTGGGACACCACTTGTGACAGGCTTTGAGTCTGACATGGCTCCAGCAACTCTGACCCTGTGGGTTCTGTCGCTTAGCCAGTTTGCAACCCATCTTGTGATGTATGGGTTTACATTCAAGCTGATGAGTTTTTGATGATACCTGAGTGGGGTATTGTGTCGAAGGCCTTTGTCAGGTCGAGATAGGCTGTATGGACTGCCTTTCCTCATCAATGGCCTTGGTGACTGTCTCGAAAAGTCAACCAAGTTTAAGAGGCAGGATCTGCCTTTGACAAAGCCAAACTGGGTTGGATCCAAAGTCTGCAAGTTCCCTATGTCTTTATTTATGAGTTCCATTATGATCCTCTCCATGGCTTTGCAGATAAGGCTTGTCAAGCTAATGGGGCGGTAATTTCAGGGTCTGTGGAGGCACCGCCTTATGAAGTGGGACCACAGTCGCCACTCCTTGGAGTGCACGTATCCTGAGGTGAGGCTAAGATTAAACAGCTGTCCTAACTGTGGGTTTAATTCCTCGTTGAGTTCATGAAGCACACAGCGGGGACACCATCCGGTCCCATGGATGCTGTATTTTTTGCCTTAGTGAGGGCAGTTCTCACCTGGGCGTTGGAGATGTTTGGGGGCTACCATCCTCTGGAATAGATATCTCACCTTTTCGGGGGGAGGGGGGAGAAGTTTGCACTGAACCTATCAGCCAGTGTGTTAGCAATGTGTGTAGGTTCAGTAATTTTCACATCATTTTGAACTAATTCTGAGCATATCTGGGAGTTTCCTCCTAGGTTTCTAACATAGCTAAAGAAGGCCTTATGATTGTCTTTAGAGTCCTTGGCGATTTTTCTCTCAAAATTTGCCTTGGATGATTTTATGAGAGCTCTTAGAATTTACTTATAATGATCAAAGGTGTCTTACCTTTCAAGGAATTTGCTCTATCTTGTAGTAGCTTCCTCCTTTTGTTGTAGAGCTTGTTTATGGCTGGGGTCCACCAGACTGGACGCTTGCCTTTGGTACAGAGAGTCTTAGTTTTGTTTGGGATTGCCTGATCCATGCAGTCCTGTAGGTGCTGGTAGAAGGCATTTGTAAGTGATTCAGCGGTTTGAGTAATGTTTACCACTGGCTCAGGGGCCTTAAAGGAGACCACACTAGTTTTAGAAGTGTGAAATCGGCTTTGAGAAGTTTTTCACTGTGGTCTTTTTTGTTTCAGGTGGGGGCGGGATGAGGACCTCCAGCGAGATTAGTTTATGATCTGATCTCACCAGTGAGGGGTATACTTCCGGTGTTGAACATTTTGATCCCATGTTCGTGATGATGAGATCAAGTATGTTTTCACCTCTTGTGGGATGGTGACTAGTTGTTCCATGGCATTTGAGTTTATGAACTCCAGGAATCTTTGGGTTAGAGTGTTCGGGCTTGAGTAGTGTTCCCAGTCTATATTAGGGTAGTTGAAGTCACCTAGTATGATGGTGTTTGGAGATACATTTATCCCTCCAATGTTTTCAGGAAGGCCATGTGAGGTTCCTGAGTTTGAGAGGGTGGCCTGTAACATGCTACAAATTGCAGAGCAGTCTTGCCTATGGTTAATTGCACCTGGATGGTCTCAGATGCATCGTGCGTTGCCACCAACCTTGAGGTGTGGGTGTCCTTTATGAATATGGACACCCCCTCCTTTCTTGGTGTTGTCCGGATTTTGGGGCGGGCAACGTATGATATGAGGTGAAACCTGTTAGTGCTGGGGTGCTCTCAGGAGCCTTGAACCAGGTTTCTGTCACAGCACAGACATCGATGTTCTCCATATTGAGAAGGGCCTCGAGTGCGTGCATCTTGAGATTGAGACTTCTGGCATTGAGCAGCATTACCCTTAGTTTTTCCTTTTGGTGTTCTAGGGTGGTAGGTTTAGAATTTGAGCCTTGCCTAAAAAGGCACTATGGGGGTGGCAAGAGCCTTTGCCAATATCCGGAAGCCCAGGGGTGACAGGTGCAAGCCGTCCCTTGCGAAGCAGCGTGGCTTGTCCAGCATGTCATCCCAGGCAGACAGACATTGGATCCCCTTTGAATGACACCAGAATTTAAGCCAATTATTAAAGCTGATCATCTTATCACTGTATTGTGGCATCATTCTAGGTGAAGGTAGGATACTGCTCAAGGTCAGGGTCATACCTGCCTGGGCTACATAATCAGAGAGCTCCTCGACGTCCCTTTTCATGTAGTCCAAGGAGGTACGTCTCAGGTCGTGGCCAGTCTGACAAAGTCACGCATGTTCCAGGCTGTCATGGAGGCACAGGCACGTATGGAATGGTACACCAGACAGGGACTAAGGGCACAGAGGACACACAACACTGCCATCACTGACAGTATCCATGGCCTAGCAGGTGTCATCCATCATTACACCGAGGTCACTGATAGACGTTGGGGAGAAACATTAGATATCCTCCGCAATGTCATGTCCATGTGTCAGGACAGTGCAGGACGGTTGAGTCGTCGATGTGGATGTATGCCAGCAACATCAGCAGATGGCAGTCACTGCAGACGTCCCTCAAGCCACAGCTGCTCCCGTAGTGCCAGTACCAGCCCCAGCAATGTTGGTGGTGGGCTGTCCATAGAACGTCCTAGAAGACCACATGCATGTCTCTCTGGACAATCCTAGCAGGGACCTGTGTCCAGTGTACATCCATCCACCTCTGGGGATAGTACCCAGTCTGGCTTAGTACCTGATAGCATCAGTAGCACCCCTGCCAGGCACAGGTACCGTATCCATGGCCAGAGATGGTGATCTGTACAGCCTCACAGGTACAGTCTGTGGCTGTCCCACAAATACCCATATATGGCAGCCACATGGTAGAACTGTGTGCATGCAAACACTCACACATACACCAGACACCTAGGGATAACACATACCCACACACATTACATCAACATTGGCCCATTCCAGTATTCTTGCCCCCACCCCCACACACACACACACACACATACATGTTGATTGGATGGCTCACTGTAGACCTCTGGCAAATCAACAACACACCCTGTGCAAATGATGAAACCTGTGCCACCTCCTGTCATCTTTAACATCGATGCAGTAACAGGCTACCATGGTGCTGATGCACAGGGTGTCTTTATAGCAGTATAGCAATGTTAGCATGTTGTCAGCAGTACAGTGTAATGATATGCTTGAAGGTGTAGCTGAGCAGGCATGATGCATTAATGCTATGATTGTCATTGTAGTGTTGTTTACACCAGTGTTGGTTCCAATTGTGCATTGTCCGGCCACGTGCCACTTGGCTGATGTGTGCAGTATTGGCAGCATGTGTTAGAGAGTGGACAGTATGTGCGGGATGTGTGTAACACAGATTTGCAGGCATACAATTGTGAACATGGTGGAGGTGCACTGTCTGCATGTACATACATAGTGGACACATGGCCAGGGTGACATGCTCTGGATTGCACAGTAACACTCCATAGTTTCTATTGGTGGCCAGTATGCATTGTACTACACACATTTCGGAACCTGACTACACATATGTGCATGACATGGTTTGACACTGTGCTGTGGGTGATACCGTTACTATCTGTCATTGTTTTGCATTCTGGTAATATACATCACTTCCACAGCCTGACCATAACCAATCGTTAGATGATGTCTTGACAACCGACACACAGATGTAGGACACACAGCAACATTTGGATCCTTCAGGTACTATACTATGCCAGTAACCACTGGTATTCACCTGCAGCCATTACTGACACCACTCCTGTTTGGCATATAGCTCTCTTAGGTACAAGCAATTACAGTAGGGATATGTCCGTCCACGTCTGGTAATGCATACTGTGGCCTATAATGCATTCTCCAGATGACACACACATCCTCCACAAGGGTATCATACAGACAGATGCCTGTTCTCAAACCCATGCTGGAAAGCTATAAGCCAAACTAAGCATAGTCATCCACCTTTACGGAACATATTTTCCCCACAGTACCACATAGGTAGTAGCCACCAACATGATGAACAGGTACCGATGTGTACATGCAAGCAAGTGTTACGTCATCTGTCCTTTGTTAATCACATTTCCAAAGGTATTTTGAAATCCCTCGGTGGATCACATAAGCCACAGCCGCTCCCGTAGTGCCAGTACCAGCCCCAGCAATGTTGGGGGTGGGCTGTCCATAGAATGTCCTAGAAGACCACATGCATGTCTCTCTGGACAATCCTAGCAGGGACGTGGGTCCAGTGTACATCCATCCCCCTCTGGGGATAGTACCCAGTCTGGCTTAGTACCTGATAGCGTCAGTAGCACCCCTGCCAGGCACAGCTACCGTATCCATGGCCAGAGATGGTGATCTGTAAAGCCTCGCAGGTACAGTCAGTGGCTGTCCCACAAATACCCATATATGGCAGCTACATGGTGGAACTGTGTGCATGCAGACACTCACACATACACCAGACACCTAGGGCTAACACATACCCACACACATTACATCAACATTGGCCCATTCCAGTATTCTTGCCCCACACACACACACACACACACACACACACACACACACACACACACATACATGTTGATTGGATGGCTCACTGTAGAACTCTGGCAAACCAACAGCACACCCTGTGCATATGATGAAACCTGTGCCGCCTCCTGTCATCTGTAACATCGATGCTGGAACAGGCTACCATGGTGCTGATGCACAGGGTGTCTTTATAGCAGTATAGCAATGTTAGCATGTTGTCAGCAGTACAGTGTAATGATATGCTTGAAGGTGTAGCTGAGCAGGCATGATGCATTAATGCTATGATTGTCATTGTAGTGTTGTTTACACCAGTGTTGGTTCCAATTGTGCATTGTCCGGCCACGTGCCACTTGGCTGATGTGTGCAGTATTGGCAGCATGTGTTAGAGAGTGGACAGTATGTGCGGGATGTGTGTAGCACAGATTTGCAGGTGTACAATTGTGAACATGGTGGAGGTGCACTGTCTTGCATGTACGTGCATAGTGGACACATGGCCAGGGTGACATGCTCTGGATTACACAGTAACACTCCATAGTTTCTATTGGTGGCCAGTATGCATTGTACTACACACATTTCGGAACCTGACTACACATATGTGCATGACATGGTTTGATACTGTGCTGTGGGTGATACTGTTACTATCTGTCATTGTTTTGCATTCTGGTAATATACATCACTTCCACAGCCTGACCATAACCAATCGTTAGATGATGTCTTGACAACTGACACACAGATGTAGGACACACAGCAACATTTGGATCCTTCAGGTACTATACTATGCCAGTAACCACTGGTATTCACCTGCACCCATTGCTGACACCACTCCTGTTTGGCATATAGCTCTCTTAGGTACAAGCAATCACAGTAGGGATATGTCCGTCCACGTCTGGTAATGCATACTGTGGCCTATAATGCATTCTCCAGATGACACACACATCCTCTACAAGGGTATCATACAGACAGATGCCTGTTGTCAAACTCATGCTGGAAAGCTATAAGCCAAACTAAGCATAGTCATCCACCTTTACAGAACATATTTTCCCCACAGTACCACATAGGTAGTAGCCACCAACATGATGAACAGGTACCGATGTGTACATGCAAGCAAGTGTTACGTCATCTGTCCTTTGTTAATCACATTTCCAAAGGTATTTTGAAATCCCTCGGTGGATCACATAAGCCACAGCCGCTCCCGTAGTGCCAGTACCAGCCCCAGCAATGTTGGGGGTGGGCTGTCCATAGAATGTCCTAGAAGACCACATGCATGTCTCTCTGGACAATCCTAGCAGGGACGTGGGTCCAGTGTACATCCATCCACCTCTGGGGATAGTACCCAGTCTGGCTTAGTACCTGATAGCGTCAGTAGCACCCCTGCCAGGCACAGGTACCGTATCCATGGCCAGAGATGGTGATCTGTAAAGCCTCGCAGGTACAGTCAGTGGCTGTCCCACAAATACCCATATATGGCAGGTACATGGTGGAACTGTGTGCATGCAGACACTCACACATTCACCAGACACCTAGGGCTAACACATACCCACACACATTACATCAACATTGGCCCATTCCAGTATTCTTGCCCCACACACACACACACACACACACACACACACACACACACACACACACATACATACATGTTGATTGGATGGCTCACTGTAGACCTCTGGCAAACCAACAGCACACCCTGTGCATATGATGAAACCTGTGCCGCCTCCTGTCATCTGTAACATCGATGCAGGAACAGGCTACCATGGTGCTGATGCACAGGGTGTCTTTATAGCAGTATAGCAATGTTAGCATGTTGTCAGCAGTACAGTGTAATGATATGCTTGAAGGTGTAGCTGAGCAGGCATGATGCATTAATGCTATGATTGTCATTGTAGTGTTGTTTACACCAGTGTTGGTTCCAATTGTGCATTGTCCGGCCACGTGCCACTTGGCTGATGTGTGCAGTATTGGCAGCATGTGTTAGAGAGTGGACAGTATGTGCGGGATGCGTGTAGCACAGATTTGCAGGTGTACAATTGTGAACATGGTGGAGGTGCACTGTCTTGCATGTACGTGCATAGTGGACACATGGCCAGGGTGATATGCTCTGGATTACACAGTAACACTCCATAGTTTCTATTGGTGGCCAGTATGCATTGTACTACACACATTTCGGAACCTGACTACACATATGTGCATGACATGGTTTGATACTGTGCTGTGGGTGATACTGTTACTATCTGTCATTGTTTTGCATTCTGGTAATATACATCACTTCCACAGCCTGACCATAACCAATCGTTAGATGATGTCTTGACAACTGACACACAGATGTAGGACACACAGCAACATTTGGATCCTTCAGGTACTATACTATGCCAGTAACCACTGGTATTCACCTGCACCCATTACTGACACCACTCCTGTTTGGCATATAGCTCTCTTAGGTACAAGCAATCACAGTAGGGATATGTCCGTCCACGTCTGGTAATGCATACTGTGGCCTATAATGCATTCTCCAGATGACACACACATCCTCTACAAGGGTATCATACAGACAGATGCCTGTTGTCAAACTCATGCTGGAAAGCTATAAGCCAAACTAAGCATAGTCATCCACCTTTACAGAACATATTTTCCCCACAGTACCACATAGGTAGTAGCCACCAACATGATGAACAGGTACCGATGTGTACATGCAATCAAGTGTTACGTCATCTGTCCTTTGTTAATCACATTTCCAAAGGTATTTTGAAATCCCTCAGTGGATCACATAAGCCACAGCCGCTCCCGTAGTGCAAGTACCAGCCCCAGCAATGTTGGGGGTGGGCTGTCCATAGAATGTCCTAGAAGACCACATGCATGTCTCTCTGGACAATCCTAGCAGGGACCTGTGTCCAGTGTACATCCATCCACCTCTGGGGATAGTACCCAGTCTGGCTTAGTACCTGATAGCATCAGTAGCACCCCTGCCAGGCACAGGTACCGTATCCGTGGCCAGAGATGGTGATCTGTAAAGCCTCGCAGGTACAGTCTGTGGCTGTCCCACAAATACCCATATATGGCAGCCACATAGTAGAAATGTGTGCATGCAGACACTCACACATACACCAGACACCTAGGGCTAACACATACCCACACACATTACATCAACATTGGCCCATTCCAGTATTCTTGCCCCCCCCCACACACACACACACATGCATGTTGATTGGATGGCTCACTGTAGACCTCTGGCAAACCAACAACACACCCTGTGCATATGATAAAACCTGTGCCGCCTCCTGTCATCTGTAACATCGATGCAGTAACAGGCTACCATGGTGCTGATGCACAGGGTGTCTTTATAGCAGTATAGCAATGTTAGCATGTTGTCAGCACTACAGTGTAATGATATGCTTGAAGGTGTAGCTGAGCAGGCATGATGCATTAATGCTATGATTGTCATTGTAGTGTTGTTTACACCAGTGTTGGTTCCAATTGTGCATTGTCCGGCCACGTGCCACTTGGCTGATGTGTGCAGTATTGGCAGCATGTGTTAGAGAGTGGACAGTATGTGCAGGATGTGTGTAGCACAGATTTGCAGGTGTACAATTGTGAACATGGTGGAGGTGCACTGTCTGCATGTACGTGCATAGTGGACACATGGCCAGGGTGACATGCTCTGGATTACACAGTAACACTCCATAGTTTCTATTGGTGGCCAGTATGCATTGTACTACACACATTTCAGAACCTGACTACACATATGTGCATGACATGGTTTGACACTGTGCTGTGGGTGATACCGTTACTATCTGTCATTGTTTTGCATTCTGGTAATATACATCACTTCCACAGCCTGACCATAACCAATCGTTAGATGATGTCTTGACAACCGACACACAGATGTAGGACACACAGCAACATTTGGATCCTTCAGGTACTATACTATGCCAGTAACCACTGGTATTCACCTGCACCCATTACTGACACCACTCCTGTCTGGAATATAGCTCTCTTAGGTACAAGCAATCACAGTAGGGATATGTCCGTCCACGTCTGGTAATGCATACTGTGGCCTATAATGCATTCTCCAGATGACACACACATCCTCCACAAGGGTATCATACAGACAGATGCCTGTTGTCCAACCCATGCTGGAAAGCTATAAGCCAAACTAAGCATTGTCATCCACCTTTACGGAACATATTTTCCCCACAGTACCACATAGGTAGTAGCCACCAACATGATGAACAGGTACCGATGTGTACATGCAAGCAAGTGTTACGTCATCTGTCCTTTGTTAATCACATTTCCAAAGATATTTTGAAATCCCTCGGTGGATCACATAAGCCACAGCCGCTCCCGTAGTGCCAGTACCAGCCCCAGCAATGTTGAGGGTGGGCTGTCCATAGAACATCCTAGAAGACCACATGCATGTCTCTCTGGACAATCCTAGCAGGGACGTGTGTCCAGTGTACATCCATCCACCTCTGGGGATAGTATCCAGTCTGGCTTAGTACCTGATAGCATCAGTAGCACCCTTGCCAGGCACAGGTACCGTATCCATGGCCAGAGATGGTGATCTGTAAAGCCTCGCAGGTACAGTCAGTGGCTGTCCCACAAATACCCATATATGGCAGCCACATGTTGGAACTGTGTGCATGCATACACTCACACATACACCAGACACCTAGGGCTAACACATACCCACACACATTACATCAACATTGGCCCATTCCAGTATTATTGCCCCACACACACACACACACACACACACACACACACACACACACACACACACACACATACATGTTGATTGGATGGCTCACTGTAGACCTCTGGCAAACCAACAACACACCCTGTGCATATGATGAAACCTGTGCCGCCTCCTGTCATTTGTAATATTGATGCAGGAACAGGCTACCATGGTGCTGATGCACAGGGTGTCTTTATAGCAGTATAGCAATGTTAGCATGTTGTCAGCAGTACAGTGTAATGATATGCTTGAAGGTGTAGCTGAGCAGGCATGATGCATTAATGCTATGATTGTCATTGTAGTGTTGTTTACACCAGTGTTGGTTCCAATTGTGCATTGTCCGGCCACGTGCCACTTGGCTGATGTGTGCAGTATTGGCAGCATGTGTTAGAGAGTGGACAGTATGTGTGGGATGTGTGTAGCACAGATTTGCAGGTGTACAATTGTGAACATGGTGGTTGTGCACTGTCTGCATGTACGTGCATAGTGGACACATGGCCAGGGTGACATGCTTTGGATTACACAGTAACACTCCATAGTTTCTATTGGTGGCCAGTATGCATTGTACTACACACATTTCAGAACCTGACTACACATATGTGCATGACATGGTTTGACACTGTGCTGTGGGTGATACCGTTACTATCTGTCATTGTTTTGCATTCTGGTAATATACATCACTTCCACAGCCTGACCATAACCAATCGTTAGATGATGTCTTGACAACTGACACACAGATGTAGGACACACAGCAACATTTGGATCCTTCAGGTACTATACTATGCCAGTAACCACTGGTATTCACCTGCACCCATTACTGACACCACTCCTGTTTGGCATATAGCTCTCTTAGGTACAAGCAATCACAGTAGGGATATGTCCGTCCACATCTGGTAATGCATACTGTGGCCTATAATGCATTCTCCAGATGACACACACATCCTCCACAAGGGTATCATACAGACAGATGCCTGTTGTCAAACCCATGCTGGAAAGCTATAAGCCAAACTAAGCATAGTCATCCACCTTTACGGAACATATTTTCCCCACAGTACCACATAGGTAGTAGCCACCAACATGATGAACAGGTACCGATGTGTACATGCAAGCTAGTGTTACGTCATCTGTCCTTTGTTAATCACATTTCCAAAGGTATTTTGAAATCCCTCAGTGGATCACATAAGCAATAAGGGTCTGCATGCATATCCACAAAGGTTGTTCAACACCTGTTATGAATAGTCATCATTGACAGAATTTGCTGCGTTTGAACAGATCTAACATATACCTTGGCCATAGACCCTCACACACACATTCCAATAGGAACCGTAATGACTTTGTGTGACACAGATGACCTAGGCCAGGTATCACTGCACTGGCTGGGCTTGTCACAAGCATACAGATGTGACCTAAGGTCTGGGAAGCAGCAGCACAGTCTGGCAAGGATGACAGCTGTATTCTTGGAGAAAGCAGGGTTCCCACACATGCATTCATTGAGGTAACATGTACGTATATGTATTTGCCACACAGCTAGCTCACATGTGCAATGCATACTGATATGTCATACAGTAGTAAAAGCAAAACCCACAACACATTGACCAACAGTGTCACACACATACACTCACCAAGTGCAGTATTGAAACCCCTACCTAACTACTTTACGATACTAGAAGAGTGCGCATTAACACGACGTGCTATACATATTACTGGGAGCTCTCTTTTCCACAGGTATATTTGTAGTATGGTAACATCATCAGACTTGACAAAGATTAGTTTACCACTTTTGAGGTGTTTTACTACTCTCCTAAAAGGTTGCTCCTTCCCAAGGAGACCACACACAAACAGTTGTCCAGTGCAGGATTCAAGCCTCTACCTAACTACTTCATGATACTAGAGGAGTATGCATTACCACGACGGTCTATACATATTACTGGGATTTCTCTTTTCCACAGGTATGTTTGTAGGATGGTGACATCATCAGACTTGACAAAGATTAGTTTACTACTTTTGAGGTGTTTTACTACTCTCCTAAAAGGTTGCTCCTTCCCAAGGAGAACACACACACGCAGTTGCCCAGTGCAGGATTCAAACCCCTACCTAACTACTTCAGGATACTACAGGAGTATGCATTAACATGACGTGCTATGCACATTAGTGGAAGATAGCTTTTCCACAGGTATATTTGTAGGATGGTGACATCATCAGACTATACGAAGTGGGTTACATTAGGTGACATTAGATGGCCTACATTGAAGGCATGTCTAAACACTTTGGCCATGTGATCATCAAAGGTGAGTTTACTATCTACCTGTGTCCCCAGGGCCATAATGACTTTCTCCGTACATGCTGGATTACCACCTATGTGGTAATTTGTGTGCACTTTGTTTTACCCAAAGGGGATGACTATGCATTCTTTGCCATTCAGCTTGAGGGCATTGTTTTGACACCAGGTATCTGTCTCTGTAAGACACTTCTGGAGGATGTCTATGTCAGCTGTACAGTCAATTATGGACCACAGTTACCATTCATCTGCAAACCTGTTCAGCCATACACCTGCCGTGCTTGACTGTACCTCTGAGCAGTATCTACTGAACAGGTGGGGTCCCAAGACCAAGACCTGTGTGATGCCATTTGTGACTGGCTTAGAGTTAGACATGGCACCCGCAACTATGAACATGTGTGTTTGATCTGTGAGCCACTTGGCCACCCATCCTGTAACATAGCTGTTAATGTTCAAGCTGGTACACTTGTCCATGATGACAGAGTGGGGAATGGTGTGGTAAGCCCTTAGTGAGGTCCAAGTGGGCTGTGTGGACTACTTTCACTTCCATCTATGTTCATGGTAACTGTTTTAAATAAGGAAACTAGGTTTGGGAGCCAGGATCTGCTTTTAACAAGGCAAAGTTGTGTAGAGTCCAGTGTCTGGAGATCTCCAATGTCTCAGTGTATGGGTTCCATGACAATTTGCTCAATAGCTCTGTAGACCCGGCTGAGTAGATATATTGGGCAATGGTTTCCAGGTTCTGTTTTGGCACACCCTTTGTGGAGCTGGATGACTGTTAGTGTATAGCATTCTTTGGGTACATAGCCTGTGGTTCGCTTGAGTCTGGACAGTGAATGTAGGTGAGGGTGTACTTCCTTATGGGCCTAGTGTAAGACGCAGCCTGGAACAATATACAGTCACATTGATGCTATGTTCTTAGCTTTGGTGAGGGCTGTCTTTACCTGCATGTCCATGACGTCTGGGTCTCTGGATCCTTCTGTGATGGACACAGGCCCTTTGGGGGTGATGGGGGAGTTTACACTGAACTCGTCCCCCTGGATGTGGGCAATGAAAGTTTGCTTGGTGTATGTCATTCCTTTTTTCAGTAACTGACGGCATATTTGGAAGTTGACACCTACATGTCTGGTATTGCTACCGAAGGCTTTGTGGTTGTTATTCTTACATTCATTGGCTATTTGTCTTTAGAAACCGTCCTTGGATTATTTTATGAGCGATCATTGTTTCTTCCTGATAATGATCAGTGATACCTTTCTTTTAGTGAAGTTGGATCTATCATGTGTTCATTTTCTCCTTCGCTTGTCTAGCTTATTTATGGACAACAAACACCTGCTTGTTGTCCTATTTTTGGAGGAGTGCATCTTGGTTTTATTTGTGATATCTCATTCCATGCATCCCTGTAGATGCTCATAGGATGCACTTGTAAATGATTCTGCAGATTGCATACCATTATCCTATAGCAAGAGGTCTTCGGAATGTTCCACTTTGGTCTTGGGAAGTGTGCAGTTTGCTTTTGCAAATGTCTTCACAGTGGTTTCATTGACTGGGTGTGGGGGCGGGATGTGGATGTCCAGTGTGATCACTTAATGATCTGATATTACCAGTGAGGGGTTTATCTCTGTTATGGAACACTGGTACCCCATGTTGGTGATGATCATGTCCAGTATGTTGTCACCTCTAGTGGGCGTGCTGACCAGCTGTTCTAGGGTGTTAGAGTTTCTTAACTCTAGGACACATTGGGCAAAGGACGTTGTATATGAGTAATTCACCCACTCAATGTTTGGGTAGTTGTAATCTCCTCATATAATGGTGTTTGATAGGACCTTTATATTTGCCATTGTTCTTCAGAATACTGAGTGAGGTTCCTGAGACAAGGTACATGATCTGTAGCAGGCTACAATCTGATGGGCAGCTTTGCCCAATGTTAGTTGCACTTGCATGGTCTCCAAGGCCTCATGCTGTGCCAGTAACCTGAAGATGTGGATATCCATAAGGTAAATGGCTACACCCCTTCCTTTTATATTTCACTCGTGGTCTTGGGTCCATAGGTCAGAGTGATTGTGAGTGTTTTACTTGAATCATATCCAACAGCTCTATGTTTGACATAGCTTTGTATGTTAGGCAGTGAACAGCTCTGAGCAGGCGATATGCAAGGTGAGTACGGATGGAGCATTTTGTGATGGTATGTGTATGGCATGTTTTTCAGGCCACTAATGCTCTTTGTGAGGTATTGCTGCTGGCTTTCCAGTTGCTGTAGTTGTCTTGTAAGGTACATAGCAACAGTGGCATTGTACTCTTTTATAGTTCTAGTGAGTGGTGAGTAGAGGGGAATAATGTCCTCTTCTATTCTTCACGAGACACATTTTGTGATGAGGTGTGCCACATCAGAGGGTTTCCTGATTACTGTGGGATTGTGATTATCACAGTTGTATCCACTGTCCACCTGTGACCCAGGTCTCTTGTCACACTTACAGTGTGAAGTATACTACCACCTATGTTGTAGTTCTTGGCTACAGTGTTTTTAACAAAGGTGATGATAATGCACCTTTTAGTTGGACAACAGCCATCTGTCTCATTGAGGCCCTTTTGTAGGATGTCCACATCTTTAGTGTTTACAATGATGGCTCCTAGTTTGCAGTCCTCTGGAAACTTCAGTAGCCACAGGCCTTCCATGTTAATGTTTACTTCAGGGAAGTAGATACTACACAGCCTGGGAAGTTATCTAGTCCCATGGCTGCTGTGATACTGGCTTTGGAGAGTGTTTTTTACCTGTGCAGTCGTGATGACAGCAACTTTGCAGTCTTCCATTATAGACATGTGCTCTTTCATGGGTGAGAGGGGGGTAAAGTTAACACTGATCCTATCTGCCAGGATGTTGGCAATATCAGTTGGCTTTGTACATTTAGTGCCATTGAGCTGTAATTCAGAACAGATCTGAGTGTAACCATGACATGGACCTGTCTGTTGGGCAGAGATTTCCTGAGTAGACAGTATGCAACAGAGTACAGATTGGGTTACATTCGGTCTTGTTGCATGGAGCAACTATTTGAGGCCAGTAATCCTCTTGTTAACATACTTCATTGGTCTTTCTAGCTGCTGAACGTGCCTAGTCAGATTCATCGCAAGTGTGTTGTGGTACTCTCTGACAGGTCTGATGACTGCTGAGTAGTGGCAACCTCCTTTGACCTACATGCACAGACCTTGGCAGTTTGTGTGAACACATAGCAGGATTTTCAGACCACTTTGTGAATGTGTTTCATCTGGAAGTAGAGATGACTATACACATTTGTCCATAGATCCCTTATTATCACATCCGTATTTAGCCTAAGTGTGTGAGCATGCCCAGTATGACCTTTCAGTATCTTCCTGCCTGACATTTGCTTCGTTTCTTTAAGTGTGTGAGCATGCCCAGTATGACCTTTCAATGTGATGCTGAATGAAATCCACTACATTTGTTGGAGTGTGTGAGCACGCACAGTATACACATTTATGCTATATGTGTATGGTAAATCAAGTTGTATTTTTACAGCAGGGCTCACCTTTGTGTCATAGATCAACAGGGAACATGCTGTGCCTGCAGGGCTTCCATGAGACACTTTGCATAGATTTATCAACATTTCTACATACAGGGGGGACAGCTATTCTTTGTACATTTCTACCCGTGGGCACACCGGATTGTTACTGTGGGTGTACATAGGATGTGGGCTTTACCTGACACTTATACACATATGCTGTGCCTGCACTGCTATGTACAGGACACCATTACAGTCTGTACTGTTGCCTATCATACTGGCTTGAGGCATACTACTGTACTACAGATCTTAGCGTCCAATGTCACGTATATTAGCTTGCGACTTCATAGCCTACACAACCCACATCACAACGCCTGGCCTGATGTTCTCTGTCTGCATAGGCGTGTGGGGAAGGTTACCCATTTGCCTCTTTAGGGGCATGATACAGCATTGCTTTGTGTTTGCATTAGTGTACAATTGTCCTGCTGTGTCTGTGCCACTGAAATGCTATCATGACTTAGTGGTTCAGTACTGTGACTATAGTGCACAGTATCCTGGGTTCAAGGCCTGTCACTGCTTTTTATTTTCATGCTGGCAAGACCAGAATGCTTAAGGAACAGTAAAGCAGATATGAGCATGTTTAACTGAGTTTGCTCAACTTGCCATGACCTTGCCCAACATTGCACGAGCAATTTTGTTTACATATACTAGATATTGGTGAAAGTTGCTTAACACTGCTTTATATTGCTTAAAACATGGCAATCATGCCTCAGGTGGGGCTGCAGGGCTGTCTATGTCAGATGCACATACTACACTGCCTATACATGTTTGGAAACAGGTAGTGTCAAGTTAGGCATCCCTTTTATTTTATGTGAAAGTCATAGAGAGGTATCATTTTCAGGGTTCCTACTGAGCCAGTGTATGTGCTATGCATTGCCTCTTTGCCAAGGACAAGGCATACTGGGCACGCATCTTTCTGCCTACTGGGGCAGGCTCAGGTTGTTCGTCCTCCGAGTAACGCTGTGCCTGTGCAGGCCTTGGCAATGGTGGGGGGCTGTTTGGCCCTGCCCCATGCTGTTCCTGCTGCAGCTGTTTTCACAGGTTCATATTGTGTAGCATGGCACATACCATGACAATTTGGGTACATGCAGTTGGTGAGTACTGCAAGGCTCCACCAGATGTGTCCAGGCACTGGAACTATGACTTGAGCATCCCAAACACATGCTCGATTACATTTCATGTTTGTTCGTGTGCCTCATTATGGAGTTCTTGTTCAGGTATGTGTGCATTTCTGATGGGTGTCATCAGCCATGGCTCCAGTGCGTATCCAGCATCCCCCACTAGGTGACTGTCAGGGATGTCCCCATTGGCAAATGTCTGGTACAGCTGCGACAGATGCCAGATATGGGAATCGTGGTAGCTTCCAGGGCAGCCAGCACACACATTCAGTATTATGCCCTGGGCATCACACGAGACCTGGCAGTTGATGGAGTGGAATTCCTTGCGGTTGATGTAGGCCCTACCCCACTCACCAGCTGGTGCTTTGATGTGTATGTGTGTGCAGTCAATTGCACCCACTAGCTCAGGGTATTCCGCTATTTGCTGGAAGAGATGCATTCTTGGCCAATACCTCACGAGAATTGGGGAAATATACATGATCACCGACATGTGCTGACATAGCATTCAGGAACTGGTGCAGTACCTTTGATGCTGATGCCTGTGAAATCCCCATCATATTACCAGTTGGTCTCTGGAAGGTACCTGTTGCTAGTATTCTTAGGCCAACACATACCTTGATTTCCACTGGGATGGGTTCCCCTCTGTTGGTTCTGTGTGTGAGGCTTGGCCTGCACAGCTCAACAATTTGCTGCAGGAGCTCTCTGTCCACTCTTTAGCGCTTCACTATCTCCAGCTCATGTAGCCCCTGGCAGGTTACCCTGGGTCTGTACACTCTTCTCCATATCCTCACTGTGGGTTGCTCAGCAGCATTCACAATTGCACCACCCTCAGCATCTTGCACATGTTGCCTTATAACAGCAATGGCAGCCCCTAACATTTTTATGTCTCAGTTTAAGCTTTTTAAGTTTTCATTTCTCTTTGTTGACTGCAGCGTTGCAATGTTTCTGAGAAAAACATGGGGGAATATTGTTTGCAGAGTTTTAAGTGCTGGGCTGGGCTGGGCTAGTGTACTGCCTGTGTAATTGGCTGATTCTGATTGATTTCACCTGGCAGCTCTGCTAGTTCTCCATGGTTAACTTCCTACTACTTCTTTTCCTTCCTTTTCCCTTTCTGTTTCCACAGGGGGAAGCGCTGCGCAAACAAGCACAAACACACACGCACACAGACTTACACAAGCTTACACAGGCTTAGGCAGGTGCACATTCGTGTATACAAGCTTAGACGGCCTTACACAGGCTTACACGGGCGCACACACATGCACATAGGCTTAGACGGGTTTACACGCATGCGCACATGTACATACACGTGCGCACACAGTGTAAGCAGCTTTGCAAGAAACTTTAGTGATAGCCACAGTGTACACCTTCGGTTTCTGGGTTTCAGTTTAAACAACTGTAGACACACCTCTTTTAGTCCTGAGTAACTCACAGCAAACACATGCCATTCTGCTCCAATAAGGTTACAGTCTTTTTGATACATACTCCCTCATGATGACACCCATCTTCTACTCTGTTACTCCCTTATCCTACTCTTACACTCTAGGGACATGGTTCACATAGCAGGAAAAATTGGGATTCGCTGTCCTTATCCTCATTTGCATAGGATTGCCTACTAATGCTTGGTTACATCTCTCAGACTGAGCTTCCCGACTTAGCAACCACTACTCAGTAGCCATGTTGTCTTCAGCCTGCCATTCACTTGCATCCCAGATGAATATTTTGAATTATATCCATATTTGTGGCTTTTAAATTTTGATTTTCTGATTTTTAGTGCATCGCACGTTTGCACAGCGCTGCGCTACACTTAAACATTGGAGATCGAGGAAAAAAATTATTTTTTATTATTTTGCAACACATAAAAATGCCAATGGCCATATATTTTGACATTGGCATGCTTCATCAACTGGATGCATCCTTTATTTGGAGCTGTCATGGCTCCGTTTTGCTATTTGCAGAACGGTACTCAGTTGCCAACTGAGTATATTTCTGCAAATAACACTACTCTTACTCGGACAGGTTAGTGTTTCCTGAATCGCAAATTTACCTCATTTGCATAGCTTTCAGCAGCAAATGAGGTAATTTGCATAAACTAACACTGTCCGTGCAAAAGTCGTTTTAGGAGCTCTCTTGCACGCCCCTGCCGGCTGTTCCTGGATCACTCGGCAGACATGTTGGCTGCATGGAGTCTTACTCTACTCTTAGACTCCGTGCAAGCCTTCGTGAATCCAGCCCACAGACTGTTAAAATGTGAGTAAAATAAATAAATACAATAAGTAGAACTATAAAGATTGAGTTACATGGTATAACAGACTTTAGCAGGATACATAATTATGTGGCTAAATTAATAACAGATAATATATTGCCAGTAAAGTATAGACTAACAAAGGAAAACAAATAAATAAATGGAAATCACAGTAGAAACTGTGATTAGAGACAACTGTAAAATTGTTAAGAAAAGGAGTAGTGTTATTAGAGAAATATAGAAAAGGTCAGCAAAAACTTGGGTGGATGTACTAAATGAAACGAAAAATATAAAAACAGATCCAGTATTTGTTTTACACCACTTCTAACCATAGAAAAAAATGAGACAAGTACAACATCCAGAAATGCTTTGAGTAAAGCAACAAAAGAGCTTACCAGCATTTGTCTCACGTTATTGTTTTTAAATAAAGTTACTGTTGTACCTCTTAACTTCTTTGCTCATAGGTATAAACAGAACAGGGACCACAACAATTTGAATTCTAAGAAGTACAGAGGTAATATTTAATGCCTTTTTTATTACTAAACTTTCAGAACTTCAGATATCCAGATGAATTTAACTACAGGAATAAAATATATTTGCAGTGTCTGTTCCCAAAACCAACTTTGCCTCTTAGATGTATGTTACAGGGTTTGAGTCTGACCTCTGGTTATTGGATTGGCTTCAAATGGCCAGTCAGGGCAGTTATAGTATTCACCTACAAACCTATAAGAACTCAAACATGGTGATATCCATGCTGGAAGATTTGATATGCAGATATGACAGAACATTTTTCTAATGCCCTCAGTTCAAAATACCTTTTGACTTTCGGAGGTTAGAAATAATTTGTCTTTGTCCAGTTATCAGAATAAAGGGTGTTTCTGCTATGAATCCAGTATTACAGTGAAGTGACTCTTCTTGCAACCAGTATGGTCCCAAGACTGCTCAGAAATGTACTGTGCACTGAGTACTGCATTTAATTTATATTTCAAACTGACCTATACTGTGAATGGGCAGTGTTGTATTAATTTTGCTACATGCATCACTCCAGACATGCCCAATACACCAGTAGTTTGTTTACATTGTTAACAGACTAAGGCTTAGAAGGCACATATGTTTTCTTTGAGAGTTACCCAGAAGATTTTGCCTTGTTAAGAGATTCGAGTGCTTGGCTATGGCCTTTTCTGTGTAGAGTCTATATGTGTCTCCTTGTGGGTTTACCCTGCTTGCTCTGCTGGTTTCCTTGAAAAAGACACACCTTAATAAAACTGGCATTCCTCCAAACTGGCTGCAGGTAAGTTTGCAGTGTGTGTGTGTGTGTGTGTGTGTGTGTGTGTGTGTGTGTGTGTGTGTGTGTGTGTGTGTGTGTGTGTGTGTGTGTGTGTGTGTGTGTGTGTGTGTGTGTGTGTGTGTGTGTGTGTGTGTGTGTGTAACTCATGTTTAAGGTGGGGATGCATGCATTTTTCTCAAATAGGACTTATGTGTTCTTGCAAGCATTTGTTTTCTCAGTTTATTGCCACCTATTTTGTCAGATTTGAGCATTAAAAGTCTTAGATACAGTACATTTCTTCCTTTAAAGAAAACAAAATGAGTGAATTTCTTTCCTTAGCCATGATTTTTGCTCAGGCCATCATTGCTTCAAAAACTGGAAAAAAAGGTTCTGCAATGCACCTTAGAGCATCTAGAATCCTATAGCTTCTGTTTGGCCATTAGGCTCCCAAATTTCTAACTTAATTGGAAGTTGTAATACTCATGCTTTTTAGTTTTGTATATTGGCATTTCTGTGAATGTATCACTGTGGCACAGACTGGTACTGATCTGTCAGCACTGGTGTAAATGTACCTGATTGGAGTGGGGCACAGAGGCTTGTCACAGTACTGCGTTATAAGTTGTCTGCCAGCTGTCATGCAGAGTCTTGTTACAAGGCAGCACTAGAACCAAAAGCCAGTCTGTGTGATGTGTGCAAGGGGTTATGTACTGCCAAAAAGCCAGTATTCATAGACAGAATGTATACTATGTTCTCTGATGCTTTCGCATGACTAATATTTTTTTATGGGGGGGGGGTCAAATAAAGTTCTGTGCATCACAATGCTGTGGTATAATCTATGCTTTTTATGGGGGGGTAGTGTTATGGTTACTGTGCATACAGTTTGTAAGTTCCTGGCTACACCCCTGTTGCACAGTTCCACATTGAAAGGGTCTGCCACGCATTCATTTTTAGATGTTTTAATAAATAACCATGATAGATAATACTGAATTACATTAATTCATGAGAAGAACATTTTAAGAGTATCAATAAGCACTTATTGACCATGCCATGCTTGTCGGAGTTGTTAGTAAGTGCCCATTTTGTTCCATTTTATTATGAGAGGTAGTTTTCCATATTTTGGAGATGGAAGGTTGAAAACTATAATTGCTGCAGTGACTAAATAATGATAGGCATTTGACCTTCAGACTTCATATCCTTTAGAAAATGCATGCTATTGTAAAACTTGTTACTCTAGCATTCTTCTAAATATGTAAGAGCAATACTTAAAAAAATTTTCCCTGATTTTGCTTATACAATGCGATTGCCCGTGTGTATATAGATAGATAGATAGATATTCATAAACAATTAAGATTTGAGAAATATTTAAGTATTTGTTTACCATTTGTTATGTTTATGTTTTATAGACAGGGCAAAATGCTAACTGCTGATTCTATTTGTTCACTTTGGCAGTTGAGAGATCACAATGATGCCTTTGCTATTACTCATTATATAATGTCAACTAATTTAGGTCAAAATTCAAAAACCCATATCACAATGTGCAAACCTGTTTCAGACAAGATAGCTCTGTGCAATATGGGCTTCTGACTCAGACAGGTGTAATGCCACTGCCATAGGAAGTTCCATAGCACTATTCTGGTCTTACTGGTGAAGGCCACATGTAAAGTCAGCAGTCAAGGGATACAGCTAATGTTGATTAGCCGTAGGCACTTCCCCAGAACTTTTCACAAGAACTGGAATGCGCAATAGAGTGCTTCAAAGAATAACTCTCAGATGTGTATTTTGATGGTGTGAACCCAGTGGTAAGAGAGAGGCTGTTAGCTCTTCAGGATTTAAGAAAGGTAAGTGCTGCAAAGCCATTTGTGTATGTCTGTATCTCTGTTTGTGTGTGTGGTACTGTGGAAGTATGACATTAAATATGTTCTGTCCTGTTTGTCCTTTCAGTTTTGTCCCAGTCTGGCATCAACAGGGTACACAGAAGGTACCTACCTTTTCGGGTAGGGGGTGAGGAGGCATGCTGTGTGTAAATACGACAGCAGTAGATTGAAATAGGACTGTAGGCATTTATGACTTCATTTTAATCTCAATCAACACCAGAGGGGGATACATAGACAGTGACAACCTATTTTGAGGATGGTGTCAGGTTTATTCCCAGATATATGTATCTTCAAAACATTTGCTTTCTCAACTTTATTGTGAAGTGGTGTTTGCTCAGCTTTGGGCATTAAAAGATGGATACAACTTGCTCCTTCCTTGAAACAAACAAACAAAAAAATAGGGTTGAATTTCTTTTCCATACATATGATTTTGATCAGGCCATCACTGGATCAAAAGGTTAGAAAAAAGGTTTAAAATGCCTCACAGAGCACCTGAAACCTATGGCTTCTGAATGCCTACCAACATCCTGCTTAATTTAGTTATTAAATTGTAGTTTTTGTCAGTTAGGATGTGCTGAAAGGATGCTGGAAAAAAGCAGAGGTGAAGAGTGAGACTGAATTCATTTCCATAAGCATGTTTTTGCTCAGGCAATCATTAGATGAAAAGGTAGTTTAAAAAACTCTTAAATGCATCTCAAAGCATCTAGAAAGCTCATGGCTTTGGTTGGCCTAGCAAATCACAGACCCCTGGCTTAATACTGTTATTTTCCCTGCAGTTATTACAACAAAGTCTTGGTTACTCGGGATGTTCTGAAAGGATGGAGGTAAAAACAAAGTTGAAAACTAAGACTAAACTTTTTTCTTTGATCATGGTTTTTGTTCTGGCAGTCATTGGATGAAAGAGATTCTTTAAAAACAATAAAATGCATCTTATAGCATTTAGAAATCTCATGGCTTCTGGGGGCCATGAAATCCTCAGACCCCAGCTTAATGCAATTGTTCCTCCACAGTTGTCAGAGTGCAGTGTTGCTTCAATAGAACATATAGAATGGATCAATGGACTGCAGAATGAATGATAACTGCAGGAAAACTGAAAATTAAGACAGACTGTGTGGAAAAGGAAGACAAAGAAGATACGCACATAGGAGGAGGAGCAGAGCATAGTACACCCCTACTATGACATGGGAACACACATCAGCCCCAGGTGGGAGAGTATTGGGCTGAAAACAAAAAAATCCTCATTTCTGGAATGCCAGAAAAGGTAGAAACATGGTACGATGGTCCTCCCAGCCTGAGGAACACCCAAGACTGTGGAACAAATGGGATTGGCTGATGCAGGAACTGTTGGTGGCCAGCAGGTATGATGGGAAAAAGCACATAGAATAAAAATAAATAATTAAAGGCAATATTAAAAAGTTAGGACTTTTGGTACATCTTAAGTCAGCCTACAGAGGGACTGAAATGAAGTTAGCTAGCTAATTAATTCCACAAGGTTATCTCCCAAAACACAAAAGAGCAATGTCTTAATGTTTCTAATGTCACCCTTGGAATCTCCAGCATTGCTCTTCACTGATTGGAGGGCATGCATCAAAATGTAAGGGACCCAGAGCTCCTTATGATGGGTGGCACTTAAATCATGAAGTCAATGCGCTGAAATATAAAAAATCGTATACTGAATTCACCAGATGACCAGTGATAGGTACATACTCTGCAAAGATAGCAAAATATGATCAAATATGATCAAATTGTTAGTTGCCAGTAAGTTGTCTAGCTCTGGAGCTATGCATCAGTGGGAAAAGCATGCGTTTCATATAGAAAAAACATACCTAAATGCCATTGCAATAAACAGACAGGATGACAACAGTTCATAAACAACATTCACAAGATCTTCTTTTGGTAAAAAGATGTTGATAAAAAGCTCAGATGCTCATAAGCCTAGTACTTATTATACAGCAGGAACTTCTCATTGTTACATTTGATAATGCCTGTTATGTACTTCACAGATAAAGATTCTAGTTGTCTACTGATGTACTATGTTCTTCATCTGTAAATATGTTGTAAGTAATTTCTATGTTAAATTGTTAATCACTATGTAATCCAATGTAACTACTGTCTGTTTATTTTACTGTGGAGCTTTTCTCCCCGGGCCTCCGCTGAAAATGGACCCACATCCAGTCGGACACTCCCGGTCAACAAATTTAAATAAATAAATAAAAATAAACAAAATTGTTTTGGTAAAAAGATGTTTGTAGTAATGCTAGTTCACCGAGATGATAATTTGTGATAAATGTTAGATTGATTGCACCTGTGTAAAACAAAAATGGTTTTCTGATCCCCCTGGTCCATCTTTGGTATGATCTTGCAATTGTCATTGAGGGGAAGCTTGGGTGAAAGGGTTGGATAAAGGCTGGCATTACATACATATCAGATGTGCGGTACTGGAAGAAAAGTCTGTTGGTCTCACTGGAAACATTAACACTCAAGTCTCCATTGAGAAATATTAAGCCATTAAGCGGTGGTAATATTTTCATCTCAGAGCCTGTTTGGAAGAGTTGACCAGGACAAGTAGGATAAGCCAGAATAAACAGATCAATGACATGGGCTGATGGTGGCTGTCAATAGGGCACCTTGCCCAGAATGAGAGTGTTGCATAGGGTACAGCAGGGCAGCCCTCTTCCCTTATTAACCAAGATTCTAGATAAATGGAACAATATGCTGGACACCCCTTGACTGCTGAGGAATGGGTAGGCAGCTATAAAAAATTAAGTGTGCGAAGCTGGCCTCCCCTATCTAGATGTGTTATAGCTAAGATGTTTCAGCAATAACAATTAACTCCTATGCAACTTTTCTGCTGAGGCTTATGGAGGGGTGGTAATTGCTGGAGGTGTGGGAAAGTTGAGGGAAAATGCTTTCACTTAATATGGTCATGTGAGGAGGTTAAATCAGTCTGGCATTTACTTAAGCAGGGGATTGAGAGGGCTTTGAGAAAAAATTTACCTAGTAATATAGAGCATAAATTTTGGGTGTTTGGGATTAACCAGTCCAAATGAGAACTCACTAATACGGAATACTATTGTCTCAAATCAGTGATTACCTCATGGATATCTACCCTGCTTTTGAACTGGAAGGGTCATTTAACCAATTGGTGGTCTACAATGCTGAAACACAGGTACAGACTTAAAGTATGGTGCAATTCTAAAATTACCATAAATGAATTGAAGTAGTACTGGTGTACCTTTAATTACACAATAGAAATGCTATTGTAGAATCCTTTTAGTACACTCTATTATTCATTGGATTGGTTTGTTGAGTTTGCTATAGTAACCTTATGTTACCAAACATTGATAATGTCATTGTGCAAATAATTCAAATTTGTTGCATTGTTCATGGAATTATGGATGGTATACTGAACAAATGTTTTTTTTTAAATGGGGGGGGGGGGTAACCATAATGCTTGTGGCAGTATTGAGAAGCTGTGAGTTGAGTGCAGTCCTGACAAGACATACATGTTGCTGTGGTGTGTGTGTGTGTGTGTGTGTGTGTGTGTGTGTGTGTGTGTGTGTGTGTGTGTGTGTGTGTGTGTGTGTGTGTGTGTGTGTGTGTGTGTGTGTGTGTGTGTGTGTGTGTGTGTGTGTGTGTGTGTGTGTGTGTGTGTGTGTGGGTGTGGGTGTGTGTGTGTGTGGGTGTGTGTGTGTGTGTGTGTGTGTGTGTGTGTGTGTGTGTGTGTGTGTGTACACACATGCATCTGCTATGGAAAATCAATTGCAAGTAATTAATATGCAGTGTTACTGGTCTCCTGCATGTCCAGTGCCTTAAATACAAGTTGCAGCATCTCATGGTGTTAGAATGTGAACCTTTTAGACTGCAGTTGAAATAAAATGCCACTAGTGCCACTAGGAAACCAGCAAATGTTAACCATGGTGAGAAAGTGTACAACAGTGCCACAAAAAGCCCCACTGATGATTTTACTGATATTTTGACATTGTAATGACTCAGGCAATTAAAGCAACATGGGAAAAAGGAGGTAAAAAGGAAAAAAATAAAATTACCAAATGTCAGTCCACCTGAGTAATTTTTCTTTTCACAGCCATCTGGCTGGCCAATATGAAAGTAAATATTTGTACATTACCAAGAGCAGCAAAGCTGGACAAAGAAGACCATGAGTCTCAGATAAACTCCCTATTTTATACCATAGGCAGAGAGAGATGTGGAAACTATTTGTGGTTCTTTCATATTTGCTGAGAAGCAAACCTTAATATCTAAGGCAGTGACAGCAAATCTAAATGAACATTATGGATGGTATACTGAAGAAATATACTTTTATAAACATTTTTCAGAAGGAAGGGCACATATTTGAAGGCATTTGTGAGATGTATTTGATGGCATTTGTGAGATGGCTGTATAAAGTGGCAAAATATCCTGCGTTTGCTGTCACTGATATAGGAGATAGGATTGTCATAACATCACAGACTACAACGTTTTGCAGAGGTTACTGTTACAGTTAAATTTAACATTACAGAATGCCATACCAATTCTTTCTCATTTTGAACAAATTAAAAAAGCGCCATGCAGATATGAAAGTGGTGAGACATGAGTGAAAATCTCCTTCTTCTTCTTCTTTTGGCTGCTCTCGTTAGGGGTCGCCACAGCGGATCATCTGTTTCCATTTCTTCCTGTCCTCTGCATCTTGGTCTGCCACACCAACCACCTGCATGTCCTCTCTCACCACATCCATAAACCTTATCTTAGGCCTCCCTCTTTTTATGTTACCTGGCAGCTTCATCCTTAGCATCTTTTTCCCAATATACTCTGCATCCCTCCTCAGAAAATGTCCAAATCAACGTAATCTTGCCTCTCTGGCTTTGTCTCCAAACCTTCCAACCTGGGCTGACCCTCTAATATACTTATTCCTAATCCTGTCCACCCTCATCACACCCAGTGCAAATCTTAACATCTTTAACTCTGCCAAGTCCAGCTCTGACTCCTGCCTTTTTGTCAATGCCACAGTCTCCAACCCATATAACATAGCTGGTCTCACTACCCTCTTGTAGACCTTTCCTTTCACTCTTACTAGTACTCGTCTGTCACAAATCACTCCTGACACTCTTCTTCACCCACTCCATCCTGCCTGTACTCTCTTCTTCACCAATCTTCCACACTCACCATTACTCGGAACTGTTGATCCCAAGTATTTAAACTCATCCATCTTCACCATCTCTACTCCATGTATCCTCACCATTCCTCTGTCCTCCCTCTCATTCACACACATATATTTTGTCTTAGTCCTGCTGATCTTCGTTCCTCTTCTCTCTAGAAAATATCTCCACCTCTCCAGGGTCTCCTCCACCTGTTCCCTACTCTCACTACAGATCACAGTGTCATCTGCAAACATCACAGTCCATGGAGACTCCTGTCTGATCTCATCTGTCAACCTGTCCATCACCATTGCAAATAGGAAAGGGCTCAGAGCTGATCCTTGATGTAATCCCACCTCCACCTTAAACACATCCATCACTCCCACCGCAGACCTCACCGCTGTCACACTACCCTTGTACAGATCCTGTACCACTCTTACATACCTCTCTGACACTCCCGACTTCCTCATACAATACCACAGCTGGCACCCTGTCATATGCTTGACATGTTAATGAAAATAAACAGAGACTGTGAATAAGGAGACTAGAAAGCATGGTGAGGTCACTGAGAAAGTTCAGTAGAAAAAATAAATAAATGCAAGCAGGAAATGTGTAGCAGATGTAGCATGCCCAGAATGAGTCAGAGATGTAACTGGCATGAAGCAGAAGGTGCTAGATGTGTAATAAAATGGGATATTTTGTTGCTGTGTGGGTGTGCAACTAAAGTGGTCAAAGAAATAACAACAGAGGCTAAGCCTGAGAAAAATGCAAAGGAAACTTTATGGGAAATTTATGAGTCAGCAGTCAAAATTCAGTGTCAATGGCACAACAGGTAGCGCACTCACCTTAAGTACTGGAAGACCAGAAGACTATGGGTTCCATTCTCACTCCAGTTGATTGGATTGCTGACATTGCCTGTACAGCAATAGGGGGTGCTGCAGTCCTGAATGTGTCATTCTTCAGGTGAGACAATAAACTGAAGTCCCATCAGCTTGAGTTAGAGATAGCTCAGATAAATGTAAAAGATCCCATGACACCTATCAAAATAAGTAGGGGAAGCTTCCCTGATGGGCTGGTAAAATTTCCCCTTGTAGTGCCTTGAAAAGAGGCCATTGGCCTAGCGGGATTAAAACCAAAATTAAAACCAAAAAGCTATTTAAAAACAAAAAATAAGTGATGTAGAGACGGAGCGGCCAAAGTACAAACTAACAGTTTAATAAGCGCTTTCGGAGCGGACAATACCTCTCCTTCTTCAGACCAGATAGAAGACCAATTAAGCATCATTTTATACAGGAAATGTATGAAAATCAATTATTCAATTAAAACCATGACATATTAAGTGTTCTTAAAGAAGAAACATAGACGCAAAGTAACAAGTATACAGAAAAACCTTAACAAGTCAACGACTTGTTTAAATGCATCTCTAAATCTGAACAAACCCAATCCAATAATTTTCAAGCAACCCCAATATTTTGAAAAATCTTTTTTTTAGATATTTAATGAATCTGTTTTACCCTATGACAAATCAATAATGATAATACAATCTGAAATAATATTTCGAAACTATATAATTCAAAACTTGTGAAAGTAGATCACATATCAAAGAGTGACTAACTACAATTTGCATGATATACAAAGTTAATAAAACGAGAGTGGTGTACTAAAAATGTATAAGAAATATATATTAAACGTTGTTAACTTAAAAAAGAAAAATGCATTCCAGTATTAAGATATTTTAAGATGCATTTAACAGAAGCATGGTCATTAAGCCCTGGAGGTAAATATGCTGCAGTTCTAATTTGTCAAAATAGTTCTTCCATTTCTAATTCTAATTGCCAGGATCCACCCCTCTGGTTAATTGTTACATGTTTTAATATGGCGAATTTAAACTTGTGTTCTGGGAACTCTATCATATGCCTTTCAAGAGCATTAGTGGCATCATTCTTGCTAATGGCATACTGATGCTCGTAGATAGACTGCTTAATCTTTCTTTCAGTTTTTCCAATATAGAAAGCAGCGCATCCCTGGCAACAAGCTGAGTAGACCACTCCATTAGTATTACAATTATATTTACCACAAATTTTATAATTCTTACCTCTAATATTAACCTGACGCTCTGTGCTTAAATGCCTACACTGGTGACATGCCCCACATCTAAACATTCCTTTAGTCCTACCTTGTATGTCCTCATTAGAACTTTCAAGAAGTACTTTTAGGTTGGCACCTCTCCTATAGGTTATTTTAGGTTTATCTCCGAACAATTTCTTTAACGCACTATCTTTGATTACTAGGGCCCAGTTTTTGTTTAAAATTTCTCTTATTAGAAAATGATCGAGGCTATATGTACATAGAAAACTAGAATGAAAACTTTGTGTTTCACTCTTAATGATGCTATGCAGTTGGCCATCAACTTCCTCGCTGGTGTGGGAAGTGTTACTACATAGAAGTGGTTTAAAATGGCCTGTTTGGTGCTTAAACGTCACTTCAGCGAAAAGTTTTGACACCATAGATGAAGGGTAACCTCTATTGACGAACATAGATCCCAATAGTTCACATTCATCAACAAAATCGGTCTCGTCAGAGACCATCCTGGCAGCCCTCACTATCTGGCCTTTAACTATGGCTCTTTTTTGATGGTAGGGGTGGCCACTAGTAAAGTGGAGAAATAAGTTGGAATAAGTAGGTTTCCTATATATGGTACTTTTGTACTTTAAGTTAGATGGATCTTTAGACAAATAAATATCTAAAAAGTTGATATTATTCTCTTGTAAGTTGTAGGTAAACTAATAGGTCAAAGAAGAGATAATGGTGATGAACTCCGGGACTAAAACACTGGGACCTTTCCAGACCAAGAACATGTTGTCTTGGTAACGAGTGTACCAAGCAACATTGTTCTGAAACAAATTGTTTTTAAATAATAAGGTCTTCTCCCAGTGTGCCATGATACAGTTGGCAAAGCTCCCTCCACAGGGAGACCCCATGGCTACCCCGGTTTTCTGGAGATATATTTGTCCATCAAACAACATAAAGTTGTTTGTTAAGACAATCTCCAACAGAGTTTCCACTACATAAATGGTATTATCACTTACTTGTCTCTGTACCATAAATTCTCTGATCCATTTGAGACCTAAACCTTGAGGTATAGGTTCATAGGTTCATACTAGGCTATCTGCCCAAGGGCATTTATAAGCCTAGCCCATAGTTATGTGGCTTTCGCCACCCCTTTAGTTTGAATAAAAACTATGCCTATCATTTTTGTGCCTCTGTCAAGCAGTGACACTGAAGTAATCCTATATCTGCGATCTCCCATCCATTGGTCAAGATTCCTCTTGAACAAGGCCAGCGAGGTGCTCTGCCTCACATGTACCGGGATTTTGTTCCACAGCATAGGGAGTCTCTGGGTGATGAATCTGTCCCTCCAGCACGTTCTATTTATAACCGTGTCAAGGTTTAAGTCTCCGCCCTTGTGGTTCTGAGGGATCTAGATTTTTGAGGTGAAGCATATTCATCAAATCTGGGTTTGACATGGCCTTATATGTCAGGCACAGGTCACCTCTGAGCAAGCGGTATGAGACTGAATAAAGCTGGAGTTCTTTCAGTCGGGCAGCATAAGACATATTTTTGAGACCCTTTATCCTTTTGGTGAGGAACTTTTGGGGCCTTTCAAGCTGCATCAGGTGTCTGGTCAGATACATTCGAACGGGCATTGTACTCAATCATAGGTCTAATGAGTGATGAGTACAGGGTGACCTCCCTTGATCTAGATGTGAATCCCTTCATGATCAGGTGGGCGATATAGAAGGTTTTCCTAACTACTTTAGCAACATGAGTGTCAAACGAAAGACTACTGTCAACTTGGGTCCCCAGATCCCTGATGACTTTTCTGTGCTCAGTGGATTGTCACCTATATGGTAGCTAGGGGTAACCTTGTTTTCCGAAGGGTATGACTATGCATTTTTGGCGTTTAACTTCAGGCCATGGCTCTGGCACCAGTTATCCGTTTCTGTGAGGCCCTTCTGGAGGATATCTGTGTCAGATGTGTTGTCATCTGCAAACTTTGTCAGCCATAACCCTCCTGTGTTTGCTTGTACTTCAGAAAAGTAGATGAACAAGAGTGGACCCAGGACTGTGGGACACCACTTGTGACAGGCTTTGAGTCTGACATGGCTCCAGCAACTCTGACCCTGTGGGTTCTGTCGCTTAGCCAGTTTGCAACCCATCTTGTGATGTATGGGTTTACATTCAAGCTGATGAGTTTTTCGATGATACCTGAGTGGGGTATTGTGTGAAGGCCTCGAGGTAGGCTGTATGGACTGCCTTTCCCTCATCAATGGCCTTGGTGACTGTCTCGAAAAAGTCAACCAAGTTTAAGAGGCAGGATCTGCCTTTGACAAAGCCAAACTGGGTTGGATCCAAAGTCTGCAAGTTCCTATGTCTTTATTTATGAGTTCCATTATGATCCTCTCCATGGCTTTGCAGATAAGGCTTGTCAAGCTAATGGGTAATTTCCAGGGTCTGTGGAGGCACCGCCCTTATGAAGTGGGACCACAGATCCTGAGGTGAGGCTAAGATTAAACAGCTGTCCTAACTGTGGGTTTAATTCCTCGTTGAGTTCATGAAGCACACACACCATCCGTCCCATGGATGCTGTGTTTTTGCCTTAGTGAGGGCAGTTCTCACAGATGTTTGGGGGCTACAATCCTCTGGAATAGATATCTCTCCTTTTGGGGAGGAAGTTTGCACTGAACCTGTCAGCCAGTATGTTAGCAATGTGTGTAGGTTCAGTAATTTTCACATCATTTTGAACTAATTCTGAGCATATCTGGGAGTTTCCTCCTAGGTTTCTAACATAGCTAAAGAAGGCCTTATGATTGTCTTTAGAGTCCTTGGCGATTTTTCTCTCAAAATTTGCCTTGGATGATTTTATGAGAGCACTTAGTTTTTACTTATAATGATCAAAGGTGGCTTACCTTTCAAGGATTTTGCTCTATCTTGTAGTAGCTTCCTCCTTTTGTTGTAGAGCTTGTTTATGGCTGGGGTCCACCAGACTGGAGCCTTTGGTACAGAGAGTCTTAGTTTTGTTTGGGATTGCCTGATCCATGCAGTCCTGTAGGTGCTGGTAGAAGGCATTTGTAAGTGATTCAGCGGTTTGAGTAATGTTTACCACTGGCTCAGGGGCCTTAAAGGAGACCACACTAGTTTTAGAAGTGTGAAATCGGCTTTTGAGAAGTTTTTCACTGTGGTCTTTTTGTTTCAGGATGAAGACCTCCAGCGAGATTAGTTTATGATCTGATCTCACCAGTGAGGGGTATACTTCGGTGTTGAACATTTTGATCCCATGTTCGTGATGATGAGATCAAGTATGTTTTCACCTCTTGTGGGGATGGTGACTAGTTGTTCCATGGCATTTGAGTTTATGAACTCCAGGAATCTTTGGGTTAGAGTGTTCGGGCTTGAGTAGTGTTCCCAGTCTATATTAGGGTAGTTGAAGTCACCTAGTATGATGGTGTTTGGAGATACATTTATCCCTCCAATGTTTTCAGGAAGGCCATGTGAGGTTCCTGAGTTTGAGAGGGTGGCCTGTAACATGCTACAAATTGCAGAGCAGTCTTGCCTATGGTTAATTGCACCTGGATGGTCTCCGATGCATGAGGTGTGGGTGTCCTTTATGAATATGGACACCCTCCTTTCTTGGTGTTGTCCGGATTTTGGGATGATATGAGGTGAAACCTGTTAGTGCTGGGGTGCTCTCAGGAGCCTTGAACCAGGTTTCTGTCACAGCACAGACATCGATGTTCTCCATATTGAGAAGGGCCTCGAGTGCATCTTGAGATTGAGACTTCTGGCATTGAGCAGCATTACCCTTAGTTTTTTCCTTTTGGTGTTCTAGGGTGGTAGGTTTAGAATTTGAGCCTTGCCTAAAAAGGCACTATGGGGTGGCATGACAGGTGCAAGCCTGGCTTGTCCAGCATGTCATCCCAGGCAGACAGACATTGGGTCCCCTTTGAATGACACCAGAATTTAAGCCAATTATTAAAGCTGATCATCTTATCACTGTATTGTGGCATCATTCTAGGTGAAGGTAGGATACTGCTCAAGGTCAGGGTCATACCTGCCTGGGCTACATAATCAGAGAGCTCCTCGACGTCCCTTTTCATGTAGTCCAGGAGCAGGTCGTTGACACCAGCGTGGACAATGACTGAGTTGTACCTGCTGTTGAGAGACCTGAGTGCTTGCGTTATGTGGCAGATTCTGTGTGTCAGACTATGGAATCACCAATGACAAGTGTGTCTGGCATTTTGTTTGGCCTTAAGGGCTGTGACTGTTTGACACTCTGACTGTGTGGTCTATGTGTTGCATGTGTTGGGTCGTGAGGTGGTAGTTGTTTGGGTGTCTGCTTTGGTGGCCTCTGCTGTTTTGGACCAGAGCCTCCGAGTATGTCTTTGTGTGAGTATGTGTATGATTTGAAGTTGTGATGGTACCATGTGTGACTGGGTATGTATTGTGTGTGGTTGCCTTCTCCTCCTGTCTGGTCTTGCCAGTCCTATGTTGAGAGAGCTCAGCCTCCAGTTTTTGCATCTCATGTATTTGTGTTTTGTGGGAGAAGGAGAGGATTGACATGAGGCAATTGTAACATTGCCTCAATATTCCCAGGTTCACCAGTTGAGCTGGAGAGGACACTAGCAACTGATCCCTCGACATACTAGAAGTAGTAGATAAAGAACTTTCAAAGGACTAAGTGGGTTTTGGGCTGGTGGGGTACTATCTATAATAAGAGTGCTTTATCAAGGTGCAAGTACTGTAGGAGTAAGTGCTAACAGTATAGAGGTCCCTAACGTCAATTGTAAGAAACCCATATTCTTGATGGAAGGGAATTTTGCTTAGCTCAGTTAAAAAAACTCCAAGAGTCCTTACAGATTTGGGACTCTTGTTCAACTAGAGGTCTTAAAATACTATCTACATATTTAGCACACCCATAAGTGATAGAGCCACTGCCATCAACTATCAGTCTAAACAGGGGGTCAATGATTTTCTTGTGGATTTTGGGTGTGACAAATAAAACTGGTGTTCTAGGAGCTATCATGATCAAATAATTATGCAAGTCAATGTCAATGGCACCTACCAAAAGGAGGTCATCTTGGGTGGACTTAATTCTTTTATGTGCGATGTTTACCTCATTTAGACTAACTAGTTCATACGCTCTAGTGTTGAGGTGTTTCTTTATGTTTTCAACATAAATATTTTGATCCATGAAGACAAGTCCACCCCCTTTATCGGGTTTCATTACCCTTATATTACATTCACGTAGTAGCTTAATAAAGTCACGTTGGTTTCTACTGATATTGGTATTCACATTCCTGTTGATGGCGTTGTTAATGCAGGATTAATCAAGTCCAACAAAGAGGAAGAATTGCATGTCAGACTTCCAATTCATGTATCTCCATTATTGTTAAGATAGATACTGGGACAGACACGCATCTGGAGCGTTTCTACCTGGGCCTCCTTTGAAAATTGGCTTAGTTCCAAGTCGGACTTTCCCAGTAAACAAATGTTAAATAAATAAAAATATAAGTAATGTCGCACAGTGTATATAGAAGCATCTCAACATATCCACAGATTGTCAAAGCTGATGTGGAACTACATAGCATAGGTGTAATGCTTATATGTCTGAAAAGTTCCTACTCATGACTTAGTGGAAGTGGTGTAAATAAGTGTTTTGGATCTATGTATTATAAGTTTCTTCTGTGAACAATCTGCAGAGCAGAACCACTGCATGTATATTTGGTTTAATTTCCAGAATTGAAGAAATAAGTACCAATGTCTTTGTTGATGTTGGACTCCTTAAAGGTGAGCCAATAATCATTCACTTAAAACCTGGTACAATTCCTTAAACTCACACTATGCTACAGAGAGTACTGTTTCCCATCCCATCTAAGGCAAGGCTTGGTTACTCTAAATACAGTCTCTGGGAATAATTGAAATGGTTACAAAATCTAAAGACCATGGGCTCCAACAGTGCCAGTAATAAAATAATGATGTGGAAATATAGTACACTTACAGCTATCTACACTGTTATAAAGTATATTTATGAAGTAGTGGAAAAGGGACAGATCACTGGGGCAACTTTCATCTATCTCAAAAGGCATGCAAAATAATGGACCACCCCCTAATGCTAGGCACCTTGGAAAAGTCTAGGTTCTTGGTGAGGGTCCTCAGATAGGCCACTTCATGCCTTCATACCTTTCAAAGAGAATTTTCAGTGTCATTAATGGCAACGTGTCTTCTGAAAGCAGTTGGTTCTTAGCTAATGTACTCCAAGGCTCTGTCCTAAATCTATTTTTATTATTCTCACTATTCATAAATAACCTCACACATGGCCTTCCTCCTCTCCGCTGCATACTATATACATATATATACATATATATATATATATATATATATATATATATATATATATATATATATATATATATATATATGTATATCTATATATATATATATATATATATATATATATATATATACATATATGTTTGTCTTTCGGCTTTTCCCAGTAAGGGGTCACCACAGCGGAACTCCGGTCCACTAATGATTGGCAGTAGATTTCTATGAAATGCCGAGGTGCCAGCTCCACGCCCAACCTTCAATGAAGGCACGCCCATTTACGCACGCATGTCTTTCAAACGCTACCCAACTGCGGGGAGGACATGCAGACTCCACACAGAAGGCATTCCCAAGCCCAGCAGAGAATCGAATGGGAGAACCTCTTAGTCTCTCTCTCTCTCTCTCTCTATATATATATATATATATATATATATATATATATATACATATATATAAAATATTATATTTCTAATAATAGAAACCTTTGCTAAAAGGTTGCATGACTCTGTAGAATAGCTTTATGATCTTATGAAACTGAAACAAAATAAGTTTGACTATAAACTCTCCAAAACACCAGTGGTGGTAAAAGCACATACTACAAAGTACGACTCTTTCACTTGTCACTTAACGAAAGCACATTGGCATACTATTTGACCAGCAGTTATCATTCACTGTTGGCATAGAATGCATAGTTAATCAGGTTCTAAAGCAGCTAAAGTTCTACAGGTTCATTAATATCTGGATGATAGGAAGACCAAAGGGCTAGTGAAATCAGTATGTTGATTCCAAGGCTGGAATATTATCAACCAGTCAGAGCACTGAAAAGTAGCTCTTAACGTTAGTACTATGTAGTTCTTCACTAGAAACCCCTCAGTTCTTCTCCTTTTAAGGAATTGATAGTATCAATGCTTATACCTTTACAAGTCAAACTAGCACCTATCTATATAGCAAGGACCTCACTTTTGCTGCCTGCATTAATTTATAAGTTATTATACCGTAGCTGAAAAGGTTAAACAAACTAGTTAAGCTCTCAAAACACATGGAGATTATTCTTTGAACATTTAAACAGCATAGACACCATAGAGATCCATGGATATCATATTGGTCTAAACTGCAGCAAAAAAAATGCACAGTTATTGCCAGAAAGAAAAATTACTCCCAGTAAGCTAAAACACTGTTGCAAGACTGTCACAAAGCCTACGTGATCATAGCTCATTATCTGAATGAGAAGCAGTGCTTATTGAATAAGTATGCTGCCAGAAGCATAACTGGTTCAATTAATGCCCTGGGCTGGTACTATGAACCAGCACCCCACCCCTCAGCTCTTAAAAAAAAGCACTTTACTATACTGCAGTGGTGGTGCTGTGGTAGCATTGTCGCCTCATAGCAAGACGTTGTCCCGTTCGATTCTCAGCTAGAGCGTCTTCTGTGTGGAGGCATACATGAATGGGGCGTGCCTTCATTGAAGGTTGTGCATAAGGGCTGGTAACACAGTACGTAAAAATCCACTACCAATCATTAGCGGACTGGAGTTCCGCTGTGGTGACCTCTAACCGGGAAAAGCCAAAAGACACAAACACAAACAAACTGTAATAAGCTGTAAGCGAGTGGCTTATTACAGTTAAATCTATGTACTCTCTCCAGCAAAAAAACAAACAAAAAAAATAGATATTCCTTCTACTGGCACACCAGTCAAGTGGACAGCTACATGACACTCCCCCTCCTGCCCCAGCCATTCAGGTCCCATTTCTCTGCCCTGTACCCAACCCTCCTTTATCATATTATATTTCTTTTAAACTGTAGCAAACAGTTGCTACAGTTTATACATGTCCTCACAGAGCACTTCAGGGATCATGTTTTAGTTTAAAAAAGAGAAAAAAATAATAATTTATTTATTAACAGATAGAAGGGTGGGATAGATAGTGCGGGAAGAATAGATAAATTATATGTTATTAATGGCCGAGTGGACTTTCCCGGTAAACAAATGCCAATAAATAAATACATTTCTTTTTAAACCGTAGCAAACAGTAGCTACAGTTTATACTCTGCCTGCCTGCATGAAGTGCTATAGTACTCAGGTTTTAGCTGAAAAAAAATATATATTTTTTTTAACTTTTAAATTAGTGGTGCTACAGCACTCGGGTTTGGCCGTATATGCAATACCAGCTTTTAAAAGTCAGTATTGCATTAAAGAGCAATCAGGATGGACTAATTGCACTCCCCAACACTTTGCATCTGGGGCCGTTATGCATCTCACCCCACCCTAGCTACACTACTGCATGCTGCTCATCATATTAACATGTTTGCAAGCAAGGTTTTGTGGCCAGCTGTACCATTTCATGGCCAGTGCTGTGAAAGCACAAGCACAAATTGCTTGCCTGTAGGCAATCCTATTATGCAACACATGTGAATAGCTTATATGAAGTAAGGGCAAGCTAGTCACAAGAAGTAAGATGCTGGGAATGTTAAATGGGGAGAATGTACTCAGAATACAATAAGTAAGAGAGGAGTGTAACATGTACTCAATTAACGTAGTCAAATGTGATTATGTCACAAAGAAACATTTTAAAAACAAATATGTCCATATTGATATAATAATAATTAATACAATTCTTTTGGCAATATCCAAAATCCTAGAAAAATGCATTAGTATTCAACTGCTCCACTATCTTCTTGACTACTAAATACTTTCAACCTCACAACATGGCTTCAGACATGGTCATAGTACTACAACTGCCCTTCTCTCCTTTATGGATACAGTTAGCAGAGCCTGTGATGCCGGCAAAGTTGTCTCCACCCTCTTCCTTGACCTATCTAAAGCACTCAACACTGTTTCTCACCCTTTACTTATCACCCAACTTTCTAAGATTGGGCTTTCCCTACCAACTCTAAACTGGTTCTCTAGTTACATAAAAGAAAGACAACACAAGCTGTCAGATGGCATAGTTCAATCTCTTCTTTCCTCAACACCCCTACCAGAGTACCCAAGGCTTCATACTTGGTCCACTCTTATTTAGCACATGCATAAACAATTTCCACTCATCTCTATGTCAAGGATCTGTAATTCAATATGCAGATGACTTGACTATTGTCTGCTCTGCAAAAAAAAAAAAGGCCTTTTCCTCCACTTAATCCTGGGTGCATAACAACCACCTAGCCCTGAACTCAAATAAAACCAAAATCATACTACTCACCCCTAAGAAAACAACTCCCTTAAATAAAACCATCTACTCTCATAGTAAGTCTATAATCGAAGTCATCAACCACACAAAGCTCCTTGGAGACACTATCGATGAACACATAAAATTCGACCTGTGTATACAACACAATATTCACAAAACACATCTTAAACTTGGAATTCTCTATATACATTATCACTTCCTAATCCCAGCCACAAAAATAACCCTAGCCATAACTTACCTATTACCCTCTCTCATCTACAGTGCCCCTCTACTTACCAATATCCAAAGGTTTGCTAAATCCAAACTTGAGACATGCTACAAAAAAATCACCAAATTCACAACCATTTCGAAATACTCCACCCATCACTGCACTGCTCTTAAGTCTCTGAAATGGCTAGAACTATCAAACTATCTCTCCTACTTGCAACTATCCACTACTCACAAAATACTCTGTTAACTCCTAGTCTGTCCTGCCCTGAGCTCAACATTCAGCTACTACCACCTAAACAGACCCTTTAAATCAGTCGATCAGAAGCTCTTTCGGGTTCACAAACTTAACCTCCCATCCAGCCACCTTCTTTATTCATACTCAGTAGCCAAGAACCTGAATACTCTGCCTCTGTCCATTAGAACAACTCAAAATCTTACCTCTTTCAGGACTTCCCCTCACAACCACCTATCCTCAAGTTGGAAGTGTACATGCACCAAGCCCCTCTAGAAAGTGTATGCCACACTATTCTTATTAACCATATTTTCTTTTCTCTTTTTTGTGTGAGATAATACTTCTGTAGATACAGATTATAGAGACAGTACATTATGTAGATCTTACTCTACATTGAATGTTTCATATTATACTGCTGTACATTTCTCTCATGGTATTTGCTCTATATTTTGCACGTACTTATTATTTGTATTCAATTTTGTATTTCAAACTGTTAATTTCTTGTACTGTGGAACTTTTCTCCCCAGGCCTCCACTGAAATGGGTTCTCCATGGCCCAGTGGACTTTCTCTGCAAACAAAATGCAAATAAATAAACAAATAAATAAATAATGCTGTTCACAAGTCTTTACTCATGTACATAACTAAAAACTGACATAATAGTAATGGTTGTAAGAGGGACATAATACAACATTGTAAGAAAGGGGAGTAAATATGATATTAATGCTAACATGTTGAGCTTTGATAACTAATACAATAACACTCAAAATACACAAGTGACAAATGACAACACAGATCTGATGGCATTTTAGTAGTTCAAGGTGTCCATTCTAAATGGAATGCATCTACTGCATGATTATATTGGGCATGATCACATGAAATTACAATGAACACTGCCATATCAGCATGTAAATAACACAAACACAGAGGAAAGTGTCCTAACACAGGCCCAATCACACTTCATGATGATCTGGCATCATGGCATTCAGTAAGATATGTTAAGTAAGTTTTCAACTCCACAATGCGATGAAAAGAATTGCAGTAATACATAAATGTTTGGAGGAAGACATGCAATGCAGAGTATTCTTATATGAAAATTAAGTAATCCCTGTCAACAATCAATGATATATGCAACGTTTGCATCTAACCACACTTGAGCACATGTCAGAGCAGATGTGATGCTACAGAAAGAGGCATGCTGTGTGTGTCACAATGAAATGGCTATGATCCCTACAATGTGTATGGTCCCTACCTTGGATGGGCTGTTGCCCTCTGACTGTGCCATAAATGCTTCCTTTGCCTAAGCCACTCCAATCTGACACAGCTATGTGACAGATGGATGTTCTGAGCAACAAACAAACCTAACTAATACACAATGCTGAAAACTATGCTGGAGAACACTTGAAGTGCAATAAACATATAAAACGAACTTTAATAGTCAAAATATAAAACAAATAAGCACTTTTGTCTAAAAGCATACAAACTTCTTCAGATAAAACTTCCCAAGCTTAAAATTTGTGCTTAAATAAACTTCTAAATCACATGACAACTTCACTGCAAAAATGGCTCCAAACGCTTAAAGCAACTGTTGTTTAAAATCACAGATACAAATTTAACCCAAGTGCATTTTGATGAACGTATAGGCTAATAAATGACTCATAAAATAACAGTAATATAATAACATACATAAAAATAATGCTAATGCATAATAAATTAATAAATAATAAAAAATTGCAAACATGATCACCTTTCATACACTTTCCTTGTAAGTAAACACTGTATTGATATAACTTCATCGAGTCCTGGAGGGGGTGCTGAAGCATTCAAAAAAATTTGCCACTAAAGTTCCCTCTCTTCAAGCAATAATTTCCAAGGACCATGCCTAGGACTAACTTCCACTTTTTCTAAAATAAGAATCAAAAAATGATGGCCCGACCATTGCTGAATATGTTTATACAGCGCATTTATACATTTAGCCTTCCTTATTTCATAATTGTGCTCATATATATACGATCTCCACACTTTTGACCTATCGTGGATGTGGACATGTCAAAAATGCGTTTTATAGCAAAATACATTGTCAAAATCTCGAACCAAGATGATTATAGTGTTCATCATATTTTAAGGACTCATGGTAGTTCCTGAAAAAGGTGAGTCAGTTAAATAATGTTTCTAATATGGTTTTTATCACGATTGATATACAGGACTTATTTAGCGGCATTCCACATATCACTGGTTTCGAATGGTTTTCAGAATATTTAGTTGAGAGCATGGACTTTCATAAAGAACTGTTGAAATATTGGAAACTTGAGCAAGAGAACTGGAATTTTCAAAAAAACATTAAAGACCAACGGGGTCCTAAAGGGCTTAGAACTTGGAAGTTTCCTACTGGTTTAGTTCAACAGTCTCTATTACAGTAAGAGTACCTAGCCATGTTTGACCAACATGGTTGTGAATTAACGGAGCTCCTGATTAAGCATAATTTAACAGAGATGGAAGCATTGTATATAGACATTAAAAAGCTGAATTAATCTATCCATGAAGATCTTTTATTTTAGCAAGTGGAGACAAAATGCATATCCATTTTTACAGAAGTGGATGGTATCTGTTCTAAAATCTAGCAGCGAAAAATTAAGAAACTTGAACATGATTTGAAGGAGTATTCAGAGAGGAGAGCATACCTAGAGCCACCTTGAAGTATTCATCAGGAGATACCCCAGAATGGAGGGCAGCAGCAGCACTTATTTCAAGAGCAGAGTGGGGAACTGGCGCAGCACCCTTTGCAGCATCCCCCACTCAGACAGTCAACTTGGATTCGGATCAGGAGGAACAACAACCAGGATCATTATTGGAATGGGAGCTTTTCCTTGAACAACAGGAGGAACCAGCAGAAACAAAGGAGGAGACTGTATCACATAACTGCAATGTTATATTTGATTCTACTTGTGATTTTAAAATATTTAACTATAGCTGAGTTGATTTAAATAATTCTCATGCTGATTGATTTTGTATGGGCTGGCCATTTGTACCAGCTAAGAGGGTGTACATACCCAGTGTTGTTAGTGAACTTAAATTGTCAGAAAACTCAGTCTTCAGTATACAATGGCCTATCATGATTTGTCTGATAATGAATTGAATAATTTGTGCATTCCCAGTACATTCAACCCAGAGCTTCATCCTACTCTGGTTTCAGAGATGAATGCTAGACATTTGGAAACTATGGGACCACCACATTCTTGACACAATTTTTCTAAACAGCAATATAATATTTTAAAAGAGTTACAAACAGAACAGAATTTGTGATTTATGTGCCCAGATAAAGGTGGTGGGCTTGTCACCGTGCATCAGCTTGATTATGCATGGCATATGTTTGATTTATTGTATGATAGCACTTGCACAGAAGTCTCTATTAATAAGATCTATGTTTTATATCATAAAATAGATGTTGATTTTTATGATATGCTTATGGAGGACGAAATTCAACCAGATGAGTATAATTTTTTATCCGTCAAGGAACCTAGGATTCCAGCAATACTTGGTGTGCCCAAAATCCACAGCAATGTGGATTGTCCACCCTTTCGATCTATCATGGATGCACCAGACAGGTTTACTCTTCCTTGAGGAGGAGGATTTTGTCCTGCCAGGTATTGCTGAATCCATGCATTTATATAAATGGTTGTATAGTACTTTGGTGTAGGTTTGGATTTTAGTGCCAGTTCCTGCTGTGGGGGGGGGGGGGATGTGAAGGTGTTTAGACCTTCCCTCAGGAGGTTGTAATCAACTTTGGAGAACTTTTTTGTTTAACCCTAGTTGGGGGGTTCAGAGGAGATGATGATGTAGAAGGTGACCACTTTGTGGTCTGATCTTACCAAGGATGATGACACTGTGTGGATGTTGCAGTGGTGCCCTATATTGGTTAGTACCAAGTCCAAGATGTTGTCACCTCTTGTGGGAGTTTTAAACAGCTGGTCCAAGGCATTTGCATTGATAAGGTCAAGGAATCTTTGAGCATTTGTGTTCTGGCTCAAGTAGTTCTTCCACTCAATGGTTGGGTAGTTAAAATCACCCTGAATTAGGGTATAGGGTTGAATCTTAATAGATTTGAGGAGGTCCAGATCAGTGGCATGTGCATTCTGAGTCAACACTGGGGGCCTGTAGCTATCTATGATTTGAATTAGGGTCTTGTCAACCGTTAACTGCACCTGGAGTGTCTCCTGTGCGTTATACTGTTTGACCAGTCTGGTGGTGTGTATATCTTTAATATATATTGAAACACTGCCTACTTTGGCTTTGCTGCCCTCAGTTTTGGGGTCTGCATGTATGATAGGATGAGTAACCAGGTAAGGCTGAGGTGTTCTCTACAGCTTTGAACCAGGTTTCTGTGACTGCACAAATTTCAGTATCTCCAGGGTTAAGAATACTTGCAAGGAGTACAGTTTCATGTTGAGACTCTTAGAGTTCAGCAGCATGACCTTTAAATTGTGTTTAGATGAGATTCTGATGTTGATACTTTGACCTCAAGACATTGCCTAAAAAAGGTACTAGGGAGGAGGCAAGAGCCTTTGCCAGGATCCCGAAGCTCAAGAGAGACAAATGCAGGCCATTTCTGACAAAGCATCGTGGTCTGTCAATCATGTCTTTCCAGGCCAACAGGTACTGGATCCCCTTAGAATGACACCAGAAACTAAGCTAATTGTTAAAGTCAATTATTTTTTGTTTGTTTTGAGGCATCATTCTGGATGACAGTAGAATGCTGCTTAAGACTAGTGACATACCTGCCTGGAACATATATATATTCAGAGAGCTTGATCATGTCTCTCTTCATATATTTGTACCTGTACCTGTACCTGGCTGCTGTGCTCCCTGCCTCTGTACTCAACCTACACTGTGTGCTTCAGTTTGCCCCGACACCAAATAACTGAATTTAATCTGCTGGACTCACAGAAATAAAATCTAACTAAAGAAGTAGCTACTCGCTCCCTGAGAGATTTTTCCCTTCCTATAAGCCAGTGAAACTGTGTGCTTCGGTTTGCCCCCACACCAAACAACTGAATTTAATCTGCTGGATGCCACAGAAATAAAATCTAACTAAAGAAGTATAATAGTATCACAAGGATGCACAGCAAGCCGACAGAGCTTGGAATCAGCATAAAAACAAAATAAATAAAATAAGTCACCATACATCAAACGCTGATCCCTAATGGCACCAATTCCACGATTACAGGCAATGCAATAAAGCTGTTCTAATAATCCAAAATCAAATCCAACCTCGTAAAAAGACTTTTAAAAAAAATATATATATTATTAAAAAACTACAAATTTATTTATTTATTTATAGTTTTTTAATAATTTTTTATAACTACTTTATTGACAATCAATTTCCTGTATTCATATATACTTCTATATTTGTGTGTATAGATGTTTTTTATATATTTTATATATGTTTGAAATATAATGTGCAGGTTTTTAGAGTGTTATACACCTTTATTTCACTTGATTTAGTGCTTTAAAAACACATACCTTGATTGTTAGCATTTTAACCAATGATGTTTCAAGGAGGGATATTTAAGCTACAAGGAATCGTCTGTGTTTTGTAAAAGTCTGATGAAGCCTATGGGTGAAAGTGCTTACTTGTGTTGATCAAATAAAAGTCTTTTTATGAAGTTGGATTTGATTTTGGATTATTAGAACAGCTTTATTGCATTGCCTGTAATCGTGGAATTGGTGCCATTAGGGATCAGCGTTAGATGTATGGTAACTAAAGAAGTAGCTACTGGCTCCCTGAGAGATTTTTCCCTTCCTATAAGCCAGTGAAACTGTGTGCTTCTGTTTGCCCCCACACCAAACAACTGAATTTAATCTGCTGGATGCCACAGAAATAAAATCTAACTAAAGATGTAGCTACTGGCTCCCTGAGAGATTTTTCCCTTCCTATAAACCAATGAAACTGTGTGCTTCGGTTTGCCCCCACACCAAGCAACTGAATTTAATCTGCTGGATGCCACAGAAATAAAATCTAACTAAAGAAGTAGCTACTGGCTCCTTGAGAGATTTTTCCCTTCCTATAAGCCAGTGAAAGTATGTATCGTTATAACTGTTATATATAACTTGATTAATGTTCAGTCTACTGCTAGGTTAGTCAAAGCTTCCTAGTCAAGGTAGCCAGCAGCCAAACCCCCCACCTAATTAATCTCCTTGATGTATTCCTTCTTCTAACTCCTTATCTATCTTTTCTATCTGGTCCATTTCCATCTTTCACTTAGCCTGCCATCACCTATAGAAGCCCTTGCTCTTGCAATTAACTTACTGGCCACTAGGTGGTGTCACGCTATAAGCTATTGTATTCCAATTTGCTATACACTTACTAATCCTACCACTAGGTCATTGTCCCCAGCTTTTTCTCTGACCTTTTACCATCTCTTCTCGTTCCACGTATCCTTTTCCCTGCTATTTTCTACCAGCCTTAATCTCTTCCTACCAGCTTCGTTTTTTCCTCTCACTCTCACCCTTACAAACTTCCATTCTTCCAAACTTACCTGCTGAATTTCTCAGACTTCACTTATTGTCTTCCTTGACAGAACTCTCTCTTGTCTCATCCCGCTGTGTTCGCCTTCCGGGCTCACTCCGCTCCCCTACCCTGCCCCCTATTCCCACCCACCCCCAGTTCTCCTACATTTATCCACCCACAGAACACACCCCTCCAAACTTTGCACCTATCATACAAACCACATAATTATTACGCCCAACCCCTTTCTCTCACAACCCGCCCAATCAATCCATCACTAATCACTCCTTCTCCTCACTCCTATTCTATTACTATTTCTCTACAGTACTTCTATCTCTTACCTCCCTTTTCTCTATTCAACTCACCATCCTTAGAATGCCTATCCCTATAATCCCCCACAAAATTCTAATTTTAATGTAGATTTTCTTATTACCCACTCTAGCCACCACTTATCTCATTACCTCCTATGAATATTCTCTTAGCAATACCCTACCATTACCATCCAAACACACATCTACTACAGAATTTTCTCCTTACTACTTCCTAAATATCATTTTCAAACCCAGCTACCAATTAGCCAAATATCATCGACTAACACATATTAAATACCCTAACCCAAAAGCTAGAAAAGTATTTTATTTCTACTGCAAGCCACAACAACCTAAACCTTTAACATCCCTTCAGTCTCTATTAGATGGTGACATCCACCCAAACCCTGGCCCTAACAATCCCCCCACCACTACAAATGACTACCAAGATAATTCTATAACCCCTTCACCTACCAAACCTACCAACTCACTCTTAATTGCACATCTAAACATACGCAGTATTTGTAACAAAATTTCTCAACTTCATGCCCTCTTACAGGCCCATCCATTTGATATTCTATGTTTATCAGAAACATGGCTAAACCCCACCATTAAAGACAACAAAATCACCCCTCCGGGCTATAATATCATCAGACTCGACCGTACTTCCAAAAAGGGAGGAGGAGTAGCAATCCTCTATAAAAATGAGCTACAAGTCAGTACACTTAATCTTACCTTACCCACAAACACTAGTGCAGAAATAATTTTCTCCAAACTACAGCTAAGTACAAGTAAAGCCATAAACATAATCTGTGTTTATCTTCCCCCCCGGGAACAATAGTAATACTGTAGAGTATATTTTCAGCTGGCTTTCTAGCAATATCCCACAAGAAACCGTAATTCTTGGGGACTTCAACACTGATTAGAATTCCTGTACAGATACCAACCCCACCACCCATATTAACCTTTATGGCTTTTCACAACTTATAGAATCCCCCACCAGAACCAATAAAATCAATAACAAAGCAACCACCTTAGATTGGATACTTACCAACACTCCTCAGCAAACCTACACAACAGGTATCCTTCCAGATGACCTCAGTGACCACTCTCTAACATAAATTATCAGACATAAAACCAGCATAATATTCCCTAACACCTTCCGAACAATATGCTCAAAAAAGGATTTTAACCCAGAACTTTTCCAAGCAGAACTCAATCAATGTAATTGGACCCCATTAAAAACTCTCCCTCTAAACGAAGCAGTGGAATACTTTAATTCTACATTCTTAGCCATCCTGGATCATCACACTCTGACTCGTTCTATTAGAATGAAATCTAAACCAGCCCCTTGGCTTACTAACAATAGTAAACAAAAAATCCTAGTTAGAAATAAATACTGGACAAAATGGCATACTACTAATAATCTAATAGACCATCAAACCTTTAGAGAACATAGAAACATCACAAAAAGAGAAATCCTGCTAGATAAAAAGAATTATTATCTCCAACTACAGCAAACCTCTCTCAGACAACCAAAAAAATTCTGGACTAGTATTAATAATCTTCTCTACCCAGGTCAATTGATTACACCCAATCCTCAGGGTTCTAACCCCAAAAATCTGATACAAACTGCAAATTCCTTCAATTCTTTCTTCACAGATACCATCCAAACTCTAGCTAGCCACCTATCACCTGATAAAGCTAACCTACCCACTTCTTCTGCTAATCCACCCCCTCAATTCCACCCCCAACCTGTGTCTACCTCATACATTTCCTCCCTTCTCCAAATGTTAAAACCTACCTCCCCATCAGCAGACAAACTCCCAGCAGAATTCTTGCAAAAAGGAGCTAAGGCCATTGCCTACCCTATTTCCATTCTGATAAATAGATCTATAAACGAAGGAGATGTCCCATTAATCTGGAAAATCTCTCATATCATCCCACTACATAAAGGGGGAAACTCCAATGACTTCTCCAACTATCGTCCCATAGCTTTATTATCCCCTATAGCCAAAATTATGGAGAAATGCATCTACAAACAAATTCTCAACCACCTTCTCCAAAATAACCTACCTGCTAACTGCCAACATGGCTTCAGACCTTTCCATAGTACCACCACTGCCCTGCTATCATTCTCAAACTTCATCAACAACAACTGCAACAACTGTCTTTCATCAGCTGTCTTCATTGACCTATCCAAAGCCTTTGACATGGTTAACCACCAACTTCTCCTGCATGCACTTAAGTCTCTTTCACTTGATTCTCTATCTTTGAACTGGTTTACATCCTACCTTAATAACCGTCAGCAGGCTGTACTCTGGCAAAATGAACTATCTAATCACCTCCCAATCTCCCTTGGTGTCCCACAAGGCTCTATTTTAGGCCCACTCTTATTTTCTATCTTCATTAACGACCTGCAATCTGCTATTCCATACTCCACCTGCATTCAGTAAGCAGATGACTCTACCTTAATCTGCTCAGCTACCTCACCAAACGAACTTCAGTCCCTTACCCAAAAAGCCTTCAGCACTGTAGAACAATGGTTCTCCCACCGCTGCCTCCTTCTAAATCCCAAAAAAACTAAATTGCTACTTTTCAGCCCAACCAAAAAGTCCATCTCTTTACATTTCAATCTCACTTCTAATAATGGTACCCTTATCTCACCTGAACCTACCACTAAACTGCTAGGAATAACAATTGACAATCTAAACTTTGATATACAGATAAACACTACAATGAAATTAATTAATAAGAAACTGGGATCCCTGTACAGAATCAAACCCTTTCTTACTCCAGAAGCTAGGTCTGCTATAGCTAGAACTCACCTTTTATTAACTCTGCTCTACGCCGCTCCCATTTATACTAATATCTCAAAAAACAACTTCAAGAAACTAACAACTTCCTATAATAATATTGCTAGATTTGCTACAGGCTCTCCTTTCGGAACCCATCACTGCCTTAATCTTAAACAATTAAACTGGCTAGAATTCCTTAACCAGCTTCAATTTCACCAGCTTACAATAGCTCATAAGACCCTGTATCAACCTAGCAACACTCCTATACTCTCTAGCCTCATCACACCTTATAACAACCTCAAAAATCTACGTTCCTCAAACAAACTGCTGATTAATACTACTAAATCCAACAACTCAGCAGGTGACTCCTTATTCTCCAACTCTGTAGGAAAATTATGGAATCAACTTCCTTCCGATATCACAGCTCAGACTTCTCTTTTTCGTTTTAAAAAGCAACTAAAACCATATCTCAATAATCACTGGCTATGCTCCTGTACTAACCCTGACTAATTCTGCCCCCCCCCACTTACTCTTCTCACCCTTCCTTCATCTACTACCTATTATAAGTTAACAACATATTCTATAGTACACAAATTTTATGTATATAAGTAAAAGTTATCTCTGTACCTTAAAGAACTGGACTACTATTCTACAGTATTTGTTAAAACTTTTGTATTATCTTATATTTTTTTATTTTTTTTTGACAACACTGTATAACTTCTATTCTTTTAGCATATATTTACTCTGTACAAATACGTGGAGCTTTTCTCCCCGGGCCTCTACTGGAAATGGACATGCATCCAGTTAGACTAGCCCGGTCAACAAATGTAAATATAAATGTAGTATACTTTAACCTACTTAGTATACTACCCTTCTAAGACCTGTTTCTAGTAAGAGTAGGTTATAAAAAAAAAAAAAAAAAAAAAAAAAAAGAGAAAAAACCTTTTAATTCTTCTATTTTTTATATTCTTTTAAGAATTTCTTTAGCTAACATGTTATGCTAAAATTATTGCTGTATAAAACTGATTTTATGGTACAATTATTGCTGTATAAAACTGTTTTGATGTTATTCTCTATTAAATTGTATGTTTTTTCCTTGGAGCTTTTCTCCCCGGGCCTCTACTGAAAATGGACATATATCCAGACATATGGTCAACAAATGTAAAATAAATAAAATAAATAAATAAATAAATATAGCCCAGAGAGGTATGTCTCAAGTCTTTCGTGCCAACATGTACTATGACAGAGTTACAGCTGTACTTGTTGAGGGACTTGACTGCATGGGTAATGTGGTGGATTCTGGCACCTGGCAAACAACTTACCGTGACTTTCTCATTATCCAGCCTGGTGAGGGGCACATCTGCATGTCTCACAATGGAGTCTCCTATGATTAATATTTTGGGTTTATGGTTAAGCCTTGATGGCTGTGACACACAGGCATGTGGACTATGTGTGGCTTGTAGTGTAATAGTCTGTGGAGTTTGCTTGTGTTTTTGCCTCAGAGGTCTCTTTTGTTTAGATATGTTTTTGTTAAGAATCTCTGCATATGTGGGTGTGTGTTGTGTTGGTGTGGGTGATGTTTGAGGTGTGGTGTTTGTGCAGACACCCTTCTCAGTGCCGGGTATACTGGCTTGTGAGGGAGAGAGCAAAATATATTGTTGAACCAAAATGATTATAGCATTTATCATATTTGTAAGGACTCACGGGAGTTCCTGAAAAGGGTAAGTTAGTTAAACAATGTTTCTAATATTGTTTTTATCAAGATTGATGTACAGGACTTATTTAGCTGCATCCCACGTACCACTGATTGAGAATGTTTGTCAGAATATTAACTGACAGTATGTATTTACCCCAGAATAGGAATAATACCCTTTGTGCCTTAATGGATATAGTTTTGCACAGTAATTACTTTTTTTTTTGAAGGCCATTACTTCCGTCAAAAAAAGGTATAGTGATGGGGGCAGCATTGTATGAATATATAGTCATGGCTGCTTGAGAAGAAAAGTTTTTGTTTAATAGTCAATATAAAGGGTCTTGGAGCATGTACACCCGCTTTCTTGCCAGCATCTTTATAGCGTGGACAGCTAGTAAAGATAACATCAATAATACGACCACCTTTTTAAAATTCACACACAATATTGTACAGAACATGTTGCATATTTGGATGACCAGTTAAGAAAGGATAATATTTCAGGGGATATGCAGGTTGTGTCTCAAATTTATAGAAAACCTACATATTCAAATATGTTCTTAAATTACACCAGTTGCCACCCTCAGCACCAAAAGCAGGCTGTGGTTAAGGGCCAACTTGTGAGGGCAGCAAGAATGGTGTCTAGACATTGTCACTTCTTCAGAGGTAGAAGAACTTTGCACAATGTTTTTGAATAAAAGATAGCCAGAGTCATTACTTAAATCTTAATGAAGAAGTAAAAATGAAAAGAATTAAAGGGATTTACACACCACTTCTGCACCACAAAAATTCTAATTTACAAATGGTGGAAGGTGGGGTAGAGAATAATTTGAGTACAATGGATTATAATGTTGGTACATCTGACACCTGTATGCATCAGCAACAAACTAGTTTTCTACATTCTTTTGTAACCACATATTCAGTGGACAGTCCCAAGATTAGTAATATAATCAGAAAGAACTGGAAGTTTATTATGAATGATAACATTTTAAGTAATTGTCTAGCTCTTGTGCCTAATATTTATGATAGTATGGGGCACTTGAAAGTTAAAACATCTATGAGGAGTATGTCCAAATGTGGTGCATGTCCCCAGTGTCCCTCTATTTTTGTGTGTTGTAGTTTTTCAGTCCATAATAAAATGATTTGCATTCCTGGAAAATTTAACTGCCATGCAAAGGTTTATGCTGCTGTATGCCAACTTTTTAATAGTTTTAATAGAAAGGTGAAAGGCTACCCCCGGGATTCATGAACCTTGCGCCAGGCGCCCGCATAGCGTCGGCGTTATAAAGCCAAATATGGCCACCGAGCGATTCAGGTATGAATCAATCCCACGTGCACTACCGGCGTGTGCCGGACCTGCGCCGCCCCCGGCGTAGGTATGCTAATCACACTGTGTGCGGTATTGCACCATGCAAATGAAGGCAAATAACGATCCACGAAGTTGGGCAGGCGTAGCGTAAGGGCACGGCAATGTAAACCAAAAAAAAACGGTTTACATTTAGCCAAACATGACCAAGGAGTAATGGAAGGCTGTCAACGTCAGGTATCATACAGGTGCAATATGCCAATGGCGAAAGGCACCGAGAATGTCCAAAGAAAACATGCACAAACTGTAAATAATGACATAAATGTTATGTACGCAGAAACCACAGCAGAACCCCGGATATGTGCACAGAAGGTGCAAAACAATTAAATAATATGAGAATGTCCTAAAAGAGCAGTATAATACACATCAGATGCACAGCCACCACACACCATAGTATGTATGGAAAGCCTCAACCCCAGCGCAAGGGTTGTCAAGGAGTGGCGGCAGTGTTCGGCGCCGTAACCATGTATTAGCAGTCAATGCCATGCAAATGAGGCAGATAATAGTGAATCGCAAAACCGGCGCCGGTGTAAGGATGGAGCAAGCGGCGAGCGTAGTACACCGAGGAGTGGCCTACACGGGATACATGTCAATCGCAGAGGGGTGTGCCACTGTAGGAGGAAGCACATTGGAGGCCAGCAAACATGGGCTGTACAATGCACATCACAGCAGCAGGATCGGCGTGTGAGGAAATAGATGCGCTGAGAGTACATAATGCCTGCATAGATGCATGTGCACGAGGATGACTACGTTCCCCAACCCAGTCATGTGACGGCCTCCCTGTCAACAACCATGGATATAGGAAGGTAACGCGGAGAATATGAGGAAATGCGGAAGCAGTGTAATTGGAGCCGTAATGAGCAATCAACACCAATCAATCCAGGAAGGGCAAACGGCAGCTGACAACTCTGCATGCAGACTCCTGCAAAACGGGAAAGGGGAGGCATAGGAATGCAAAGATAGTAGGGGATGTAGTAGAAATGCAAAGAGCAAAGAACCAAAATAGCACAGCCAAGTACAGAGGTAGCATAACGGCGGCGGCAGACAAAATGCATCATATGCCATGTGCCTGCAGGATGCACTGCAGGCAATAGTAGGTGCAACGTGCAGAAACAGTAATGTAAGATGCAAAGCTAAGCCAACTGTAATGTAACACTAAAGGCAATACCGTTGCAGTTGCAACGGTAAAACACCGAAGATAATCCACAGATACGGCTGCACAGACACACCCAATGACATCACCGGGTATACAGCACAACAGTATAAAGTGTGAATGCACACAACACACAGCGCGATTTCCCAAACGCCGCACCGTAGGGTGTAAACACACGGGGAACTTTTAATATGTATATGTTGGGTGCCGCCATGGCCGTGATGCATAGGTATGTGTCAGAGACAGACGGAGTTGCGGAGGAGGGTGCCGACAACTACCATAGGCCTCATAGGAGAAGGAGAGTGTTCAGACCAAGGGTGACCTACCAGGGGCTGCAAGACCTGGAGATAGTAGAGCTACAGGGTGGACAGGGACACGTTACAGCAAATAGTGGAGCTGTGCCGCACGCCTGAGAACAAGAGACAACAGAGGGAGCCCATCCCAGTGGACACAAAGGTATGTGTGAGCTTGCGAATACTGGCTACAGGTACCTTTCAAAGGCCAACCGGGATATAATGGGTATCTCACAGGCATCAGCATCCAGGGTACTACACCAGTTCCTGGATGCCATGTTACTTTATGCCCATGAGTATATAAACTTCCCCAGATCTCAGGAGGAGTTGGCTAGCAATATGCGCCACTTCCACCGTGTGGCACAATACCAGGAGGTACTGGGTGCGATAGACTGTACGCACATAGAAATCAAGTCACCGCCGGGGAGCAGGGTAGACGCTACATAAACCGCAAGGGATACCCCTCCATCAATTGCCAGGTCGTGTGCAATGCGCAGGGCATTATCATGGATGTGTGTGCTGGCAGCCCTGGAAGCTACCACGACTCCCATATCTGGCATGCCTCACAGCTGTATCAGGTATTCGCCAGGGGACATCACACAAGGTCACCTTGTGGGGGATGCTGGCTATGCACTGGAGCCGTGGATGATGACACCCATCAGAAATGCACACATACACATGCAAGAATGCCATAATGAGGCACACGCACAAACCAGAATAATCATAGAGCGTGTGTTTGGGATGTTGAAATCACGGTTCCGGTGCTTGGATACATCCGGTGGAGCCTTGCAGTACTCTCCAGGCACATGTGCCCACATATTCATAGTATGTTGTATGCTACACAATATGATTCTGCGGAAACAGCTGCTGCAGGGACATAATGGTCTAGGGCCACCAAGCCCGCCACAACTGCCAAGGCAAGCACAGGCACAGGGCGTTCAGTGCCATGAACACACTGTGCCAGCCCCAGTAGGTAGACGTAGGCGCCCCAATATGCCTATGCCCTGGCAAAGAAGGAACGATAGCACATACTTTGACAGCGTAGGCCCCATGGACTGACACCTCCTTACCTGCACACACAGTGAAATGGACGCCACACAAACATGTCCGCCCGTAATGTGTACCGTATGGGCGGACCTATGTGTGACTCCAACAAAGGCACCACCCAAACACTGCACACCCAATAGCCAGCAGAGCATGGAACGCTAACACCTCAACCGCCCCGCCGGTCCTACAGCAGACGGCGTAGCCGTATGCTGCCACTGTCGCCGCAAGTCGACTACATATGTACTTATGTGCATACACAGATACGGAAATAGATATCAGTACACACGTAGAAATATATGTACACATACACAGATATAAAGTACAACAGGTTAATATGGAACCCAGGGATGCAAGTTTACAGATAAGTAAGACACGAAATCTCCACATAGTAAATATAGTGAACGACAACCCGATCATCCGGGAGGGTGGGCAGAGCAGGGAACGCCAGCCATGGAAATGTCAACCTGCATCAATACATATCCGCGGGTCGGGATGATCGCCAGGCCACGGTACAGTAACGGGATATGTGCGTGTCATAGCCATAGGATATGAGTGCGGAGGTACACACCGCCGCGATGCGGCCAACGTAGGTACTGTGTGCAACCGTCGGTGCAAAAGCGGCAATCATACCTGTCAAGTGTACGTCATTATAAGGAACATACCTCATTTGGGGTCTAAAACAGTTCATGTTCCTCGCAGTTTCTCAAAGTTCCACATTGAAATAGTCTGTCACACATTCATTGTTAGGAATGTATTTAAATGAAATCCTGGTAAATAGAAATTAATCATAGTAATTCATTAAAGGTTCTTCTTTGTAAGTAAATCAGCATATTTTAACCATCCTATGACCTTCGTAGCTGAAGTTGTTAGTAAGCCATTGGTATGTGTTCCACAGTTTGCCCATTTGTTCCACATTATGAATGTGTGTGTTCCTCATTTTGGAAATGGAAGGTTGAGAGCTATGGCGGCAATATGTGTATGTGTGAGGTGAGGTTGTCGTGTGTTCTGCTGTGTGTGTGTAATGTGTGTGCCACTGTAAAATGTGTATGTAGGTGACATGTCACAGGCGGAGTGTAATAACATGCGTAGGCATACAGTACAGGAACCATAGGCGTATGTACAGCAGTACCCACAAAGTAGTACTGACATCTCCTCAGTGGCTAGCCGCGTGGCGACGTAAAACGATGCAAAGCGGAAATGTCCCAGAATGTACCACAGGACCATAGCCAACAGGAGATGCAAAGGACGCATGTACAAACCATGACCGTATGTATGGCGGCCATATGGTAGACTCAACACGATAGGTCGGCAACGTTACACAGCATCAGGCATGTATGGCGAAAATACGAATGTGCTATCCCGGCACCGATCGTGGACACTTACGGTCCCGTAAATACCGCTGTGTGTTCCACGACCGTTAAGTAAGCAAGCGCCACACGAATAGGAGGCTACCGGTAGCATACAGGCCGTCCCAAGTACAGGACCACAATCACCGTAACTATCAGTGACAAAATGCCAATGGATAGTAGGCACGGACGAACATCCGCAGATATATAACCGATGTGAAGGAGGAATACATGCAGGAAGCACACATGCAGGCGATACCGACACCACACGACATCAACAAAACAAACATTCCCAGAACAACAGACAGGTAACCTGCAGCTCCCCAAGCAGGGATGGAGCACACACACAAGCATATCTTGTATGTATAAATGCAAGACCCACACCCATTACCAGTCACCCACATCCGCAGATATACCCCATCGCACATATCAAAGGGATAACAGCCAAAACCGTAGCAGAATCATACAGGCAGTCAATGACAGCGGCATACCCGCAACAAGCCGCATGGGTAACACTAGCAGCAGCCGATGCATCCTTGCATCCATTGTGTACAGGAATATAACAGCTATGTTACACATCTGAATGCACAACGCCATCGACAGACGCCGCCAGGACACGGACACCCACATGTCGAACAGAATACCATACCCAACACACACAATCCACGGCTAACACCACAGCGTAATGTACCTGAAAACCCCC